>NC_079882.1:3030303-3333333 GCF_029227915.1 Hydractinia symbiolongicarpus | reverse complement strand
CTCAGCCATCTCATGTCACCTTGCTTCTCCTCTTGGGCTAACACTAAACATAAAAGCGCTGAAAAGAAAATCCCTCTTTGTAGTCACATGCGGTAGTTTTCCCCCAACGTAGATCTCTCAGGCCATAAGGCAACTTATTTTATTCTACAGGGTCTTTGACAAAGTTCCTTAAAATGCTAAGCATGGTTTGCTTGTATCTAACTATTTTTAAAATATTTGATCACTTCATAAAAAGTTCAAATTGCCAATTTGTAACCCTTTAAATAACGCTACATCCGAATTTATAAATTTAGTACTTAAAGAGAAAAAGGGTAACTCTATAATATAAAATAATCATGAATAAAGAAAGCTATTCAAAATAAATATTTAAAAACAAGCAAAAATCGACACCTCTCTTTGTTTACATCCTTTCACTTTACATCTATTTGAACGCTACGAAAAAAAAGTTAAAATATTAAAATATATACAAAGAATAATAGTTTACTTAAAATAATACACGGTGCTTAATGCAAGAATTAGGGTATTAATCAACGAGGAAAAAAAAGTTGTGCTAAAACTCCCTTCAGCATTGTCTAAGCATAAGAAACAAAAAAAACCTACTCCTGGTTTTCTTGTAAATTAATTATACGGAAAGCTAACAGAACTTTTAAAATAGCAACAAATTATACCTTATGTTTGGCTAAATCTGATTTACAATAACTCTCTATGTGTTCGTTCACCTAAAAAAAAACTCATTATTCACAGCATTGTATGTTCAATTCAAAGTTTGGGATCTTCTGTTTAAAACATCTGTGATACATACAAGATTCGCAACGAATCTCCACAATATATTGCATTAGTCAAACCAAAAAATCCATCAGTATAGCTACCTTTTGGTCCACTGATTCAGTAGAAGACAACGATATCGGTTGGTTGCATAAGGGACATACAGGAACCCGCCTGTCCTATAAATAGAGTTGCCATAAATCAATAGTGATAAAAAAAGCAAAGGAGATTTATAAATCAATAATGATAACGAAGGGGATTTCACAACCTTGTTTTTATTTCTCATTGAAGGTTACTAAGCAATTCAAAGAATTACCATACCTGTCAAACTAATGATCTCGGTAAGAATTTGTTATGAAACATGCAGAGGCAATAAAAAAGTGTGACTAATTCACAACTACCTTATTTTGAGCTGCTAAGCAGTAATGGGTTTCATATTTGTGGTGTTCTTTACTAAACATAATGAGAAAAATTAAACTAAATAACAACTTGAAAAGTGCAATCAATAAAAAAAAATACATTTTTTTCAGACCAAGGAATATGTTTTCATAATCATATTTGCATTATTTTATTCATGATAAATTAAGTATCTCCCAATGTTAGATGGAGCAGTCACACAGCACCACATAAACAGTCAACAACGATAATATAAAAAACAAAATAATTTTGAGGCTTTAATTTTGTAATACTGACAAGTAATAAAGCAAAAATATATATACCAAAATATTTTTCTACAAGCATCACAAGTAAATGGAAGAAAATCTAAAAAGGAACATAATATGAAATAGACAAAAGCATAATTCATACAGAACATGTCTCAGCACTTCTAAAACACACATATTTTCAGTTACATCAAAGACACACCATCTAATTGCGTAAACTTGTTAATATTTTAAAATTACAGGGACAGAGAAACAAATTTCTTTATTTTGCAACTTTTTTCTCTCAAATTTTTTTTTGATCCTGAAACCAAAAAAAATAAATTGATTTGAAATTTTTGATTCTTTCAGCAACAAAAATTGTGTCGCTGTACTTTAGGTAGACTTTTTGCAACATTCTTTATTTTTAACAAATCAAATTCGTTAATACAGTTCAAAAAGAAACTCAAACATCCTTTATGTGATGCAATACATTTGTTCTCTCTCATGTTGGTATCTTGCTTACATAAGAATGGAGTTAGCTAAACCAGCTTATCAAAATTACTAACATCCATTCTTACATAACCTTTGAATCCTTCTGAATCTCCTTCTAATTCTTTGAATCAGTTCAAAAAGGCCCCATTGATATTTTAGGGTAGTAAACTACAGCCTTGTCCAACGCGTTGATCATTTTTTCCTTTGTTCTTGTTCTACAGATGTTATTATGACGCTTTTACTTATTGCGACAGCCATATTGAAATACTATCTCACATGCATTTAAATGTTTTTGTTTACGGACTTTATTTTATCGCAATATTGCAATAATTTTTTTTGTTATTGCAATTGCATATAAATTTATTTTCGTGTCTAAAATACACACATTTTTAGTTACACCAAAGAACCACCTTAGTATTTACATTTATGTTTATACCTAAAATTAATTCTAATAAATATCACAACCAAATCTCAGTATAGGTTAGGGGAAATAGCAAAGTATGGTTTCTTTGTTACGTGGTGTCATTCGTAAAGAGTGAGCCAATGACATAAATTTTTAGGATTTATGTATAGGGCACTTTGGTTACACTTATAAGCCCAAGAAATGCACACATAAAATTTGGTACTTATTACAAAAATACAACTGGTTCTGTTTACAAAAGAGAACAGCCTCGATGTTGTTTGATGTTGTTCTTACAGGTAGCTTAGCTACCCTATAGCTAGATTTAGGATTAAATTAGCATTTATTACTTAATACTCAGTAAAATAGGTCAAGTTTGAATATTAAACTTTTTTGCTATAGCTAGCTAGACTAAGTATGGAATAGACAAGGCTGAGATTTTTAGCTGGGTAAAAGTCAAAACTTAAAAGGAAAATCACATCACAGTTTTTAAAAATATATTACACATATTTCAGAACACCTGCGGGAAAATTCATTATTCATCAAGTTACCCCATATGGGTAATATGGAAGATTTCTTCATAAAAAACCTCAGAAGCCTTTTCAAGCGGATTACTTTCATATTAACAAAAATTAAAAGTTTTTAAGATAAAGTTTTGCGATTTTGTCATTTATTAGTTTTCAAATTTCTCGCTGGAAATTTTTAAGGTTTAAAATCCATGTTGCACAGTAACTTTTTCGTCCTTATCATAATGTCATATACATAAGCTATGCAACAACTTTTGCAGGAAAATAAAAACATATAAATAGAAAAAGGTAAACTAAGTAAAAGTCCTATTACTCCAGTAAAAATTGAAATAATGACTTGAAACTTAGTATTATATGCTTTTAGACCAGTTTGGTGAAATGAACCCAAAAATTTTTTTGCTACTATCATAGTTTCTGAGTTCCTGAATTTAGCCATTTTTTGGAGATGCCAATAAACTGTTTTTGACAGCATGTAAATTTTGACAAGCCATGTGTACAGAAAACATTCAAAAGTGATTCTCAGTATTCAAAATAATTCAAACAGGTATGTGTCCCAGGTTTAGGACCGAAATACCTTATCCAGCTCAGAGAAAGTGGGAATGTTATGGGAGGTCCAGATAGCTAGCAGGTAGCTTTCTGTTCTTTACTTCTCATTGTGGGGTACCTCAAATTCTTGCAAATCCAATGAAAAAAAATTACTTAAGACTTCCTTTTCTTTCCCTTGCACCACTCATGGCATTTCTTTGCATGTCTTCGGTTCGAAGCCACGATTCCTTAGCATCCAACCGTGTCTCGTTCACAAGTTTCAGCGCTAGCCAATATGATGGACAACGTAAGGAACCCTGGGTAATTTTGAAAAAATGTGGTTCTACCTTACGATTTTCAGATTTTTGCTACTGATATCAGCATATTAATTTTTTATATTTTACGAGAGTAAAGATCGTAACTAGCGCGTGCGATAAATCGCACACCTGAATAGCTGTTGCGCTTGTGTGGGCGTGTGCCTGTGCGATCGCACGTGTCCCATGGAATTCCCTGTTTTGATGACGTCATTAACCCGTCCATTTCGAAACGGATTCGGGCGCTGTGGTTCGAACCACAAACCTTGTGATTATAAAGTGAACTCCATAACGACAAGGCCATGCGCCACATATGCACTTACGCGTGCATATAACGCGTTACACGTACACTCAAATGCACGCATAAAATTGATATGGGTTAAAGCTTATTTTTTTCTATGATTTCTAATAAAAATAACTACTTGCAGATACAACTTTTGGTGTGTGATTCATGGCAAGTCCAGCATTTTTTTTTTAACCAGATTGTAGCTCAACATACACCTATTCTCACTGTAGATAAAAAAGTTAGTTCTAAAAAAATTTGCCAAGAATTAAATTTCATTAAAAAACCTGAAACTGTGAATTTAATTCCTACAAAATTTATAAAGTACACTATCTATTCTTGCACACACAACAACAATGGAAAATTTATAGCAGTGTAATGTCTCACTTACCTAACTGATTGCATGATTCTAATGAACAATGCTCACCCAAATGTGGTAATTCCATACGTTGTCATTAATTAAAATATCTAATATAAATCAAATTAACGGTATACACCATTATAAGAAAGAAAAAGAGTAACACTCAGTCATATTTATTACAATTTGCCTAGCTATCAATCTGAACCTATTATTCTAACAATAAAATCCAGCGTAGACTTCTCTTTTGGGGCTACTCAGACCCACAAAAAATCTGAATATATAAAAATCTTGCACATAAAGTCAGGCCTGGAAATTTGTGAAGTCTAGGGAAACGATCCATCATTACTGTGATTTAAAGCTGAGGGAAACGATTAAAACATTTTTTCGTTTCAGTGAAGTAGACCTTACGGAAACGATACGTTAATGAAGATCAAAGAATACCAACATCCAATAGTACATGTGGCCCAAATCCATCATTACCGTGATTTGAAGCTGAAGGAAACGATTAAAACATTTTTTCGTTTTAGTGAAGTAGACCTTACGGAAACGATACGTTAACAAAGATCAGAGAATACCAACATCCAATAGTACATGTGGCTCCAAATTTAGCAAATTGTACAGAAGTATCATGCTAAAAGTTTCACTTTTAAATAAAATGTATCAGAATGAATAAAGCTTTGACGTAACAAACTCAACAGATTAGAAATAATTTATTGAATAATTCATGGTGTATTTAAACATAAAGTAAATTATTACAATATTTTTTTGTTAACATTTAATTTATTATCTAAATGAGCCTTTACGCATCATTTTACTTTACATCATGCGCAATATTTTATAAATTTTTATAGTATATGCATAATAATAAAATTTAATTATGACATAAAGTGCAAATGTGGCAAATTCTCCTCAAATTTATAACAAATTTTAAAATTATAACTGTAACCAACTCTATGCCAAGTTAAAAACAATTCATCGAATCTTGCCCTTTGTTACTGTCAGCTACTATTTTGGCTCCTTCTATTTGACTAAAAACCACTATACCATTACAGTTACACTAATGCTTGCCAATTTTTTCAATTCTGTAATCATAAATTATGATTTAATGGATATTTCCTTCTGTCTGCATCTAAAAAACGTCCCCAAACTGCATTATAGGGATGTACATATTTTGTTAATTTTCCATCGGCATCTACCAAATCATTTCCCTCGTTTGCCCATTTAAATATGCTACCTTCCAAGTTATAGATTTCTACATCATTAATATTAAAGTCTTCAGTATTTTTCAGTTGACTATAAATCTTTTGTGCCAATATACTTGAGCGATACCCAACAGAACAATAAGCAATTATTTTTCTTTTGTTACCATTTATGATTTTATCAAGTACATTGCTTAAATCTGTTTTGCTGGGAAGAATATGAATTGAGTTGTTAATAAAACTAACTGAACGCTCATCTGTTTCCCTAACATCCAACAACAAAATTGAATCAGCAGTTTCACTGTTGTTTAACCATTCTTTTAATTGTTCAATTGAAAGTTGACAAACCCGAGGAAACTTCGCTCTAATTGTCTTGTATAACATTCTAGTAGTAAACGTTTCACTGGATATGTCTGGAGTTCCAATGTTTTCTGCCATGTTAGCATCAAACAGAACTGTTCCTTGAAAATCTAAAATTGTTATATTAGCAAGTATATATTAGCAACTCAGCGTTCTGAATCACTACATTTTAGTCATTGAGGAAATTTTGGTGATGTGAACCTAATAACTTGCAGGTATTAATGTGAAGTCAGGAAATTCCATGAAATGCGTGCGATCGCACGCGCACGCGCCCACACACGCGCAACAGCTATTCAGGTGTGCAATTCATCGCAGGCGCTAATTACGCTCTTTACTCGCGTTAAATAAAAAAAATTAACGAAGGAATTATAAAAGTTGATTTTCTACAGCGTAGCTAATGTCGCCGCTTCAGGCTATGCTTTAAGCATTTAACTATTAAACACTGTATTCCAAAAATCAATCGTTTGAAATCGACAGCTTCAACTATATCATTAAAAACAGTTTATAACCACTTGTGGTTAAATTAAATTTTTTTTAAAAAGTTAATTAAATGCCATGTTTTTTTCCCTGTGTTTAAATAAATGTGTGTTTTTCTGCCTGTGTGAAATAAAATGTGTGTTGAACATTTTATTTTAAAATTAAATTTAATTTAAAATAAAACCTCAATAAAGAAAAAATGACTCCCATTTTTACCATTGTTATAGATAATAGATAACCTACGGAGAAAATATAACCCTTGGGACAAGGTTGGGGATAAATAGCACTGCAAACCAAATTGCCAGACCATTGCAATAAGTGCAACGTGTAGCACGTGTCAGCGTCTCTTCGTCGACTGTTTAAATTTAATTATATGTTATTTACCTATTATAAATAACTTCCTACAACGAACCAAGGTGTTTTGTTAATATATTTAGCACTTTTACACCACTTAAAGAACACTCATGGGACTGATAACAGTGAAATAAACCAGGAAAAAAATCGGAAAAACGCACGCGCAAATTTTCTAAAATAGATTTACGCGTGCGATGTGTAGCACGCGTGTTGTTTTCTTCGTGGAATTCCCTGGAAGTGTGACTAGGTCACCCTAACATCCTTCACACATAATGTGATTTGACCTATTACATCAGAGTTAAACAAAAAAAATTAAATAGAGGCTTTTGATATGTATATGATGCAGATCCTATGCTTTTTTCCTTATGGCATTAGAGTAATTTGGAAATAAACACCAGATTGAGCATGTAACTACATCTCAAGGGTGCAGCATATCTGGCCAAAGTGCTTAGTACAAGTATACCTTACACAGCACATTTGTTCGTTGAGCAATACTATACATATCTCTAGCATTAATGTAACATAGTCACAGTCAAAGGGGAGGAAGAGCCAGCCGTTAGGATAGAACCTCCAAGAATATTAAAGCCTTTTGTTACTTACTCACTTACTTGCTTAATTACTTGCTAATGTTACAACTTTGAGTGAGTGCTTACAGCAGTACACACTTTCGGACTAAATGGAGTTTTAGAAAATAACTTTCTCTCAATTTCAGTGTACACAGGCTATTACCTGCCTTATCCCCTTTAGCCAAAACAGTCACACAAAAATTATATCTTACAGAATTAAATTTGTTCCAAAAGTAATTGTCAGTCTAAAAAACCTGTTGTTGTAGAATTATTTGTTAACGAATTAACAAACAATGTAAAAGAATCCCAGGTTAAAAGACAGTAAAACGTATGCAGGTACCTAACTGCATTTAGCATAAACAAAAAATAATATTTGAAAACTGTGGCCTATGCCCTTCAACAAAATTCCAGGAAAGGCATGGGTTTCTTGGTGGTGTTTCCAAGACCAACCTAAAAAAACTAGAAATTAAGGTCTAAAGTTATTACAAATTAAGCGCTGACATTCAGTTTGTATGCAAGCGTTGATTATAGAGAATGAAGTATTTCCAGCTTTAATGATGTACAACAGTGGCTCGTTAGAGATAGTTGAGAACTTCTGTTACTTAGGTGATATGTTGGGCAGTGAAGGGGGTGTTGGAAGAAGTGTTACTTGCAGGATAGGTTCTGCTTGGAAAAAGTTCAGAGAGTTACTTCCTTTGTTGACTAGCAGAGTCCTGTCAATTGAGGTAAAAGGTAGGTTGTATGAGGCCTGTGTAAGAAGTGTTATGTTGTACGGTAGTGAGACATGGGCAGTGAAGCAGGAAGATCTTGACCGTTTAGAAAGGAATGATATGAGAATGGTTAGGTGGATGTGTAACGCCAGTCTGAGAGACAGAAAGAGTTCAGATGAGCTAAGAAGCAGGCTAAGTCTCCGTAGAATTAAAGATGTTATCCAGATAAGAAGATTAAATTGGATGGGGCACTTGGAAAGAATGGAGGAGGATAATTGGGTAAGAAAGTGTAGAGACTTGATAGTTCCTGGGGCAAAGCCCAGAGGCAGACCGAGAAAGACTTGGCAGGAGGTTATAGGGACAGACTTGATACAGAGGAAGTTGAGTTTAGATCTAACACAGTCTATATCAGATTGGAAGAGGGTCATTAATATACCCCGTCCAACCCATGCTAGCATGGAAAACGGACGTTAAGCCGAGAATGATGATGATGATGATGCATGGCATGAGTTAAAACACCATAAATAATAAACGAAATTAATAGATGAAAAACACGTTCTACAAGTAAAATACATTGCTGCAAAAAAGAAGTTGATAGTGGAAAAAAGATATAATTTTTATCACTTGTGTTGGAAAAGCGATGAAGCCTTAACTTGATGACAGTGATGGAACTGCAATTTCGATTGGGGCGGATTGTTTAAAACGCCATATCAGAGTTGGAAACCATCTTGGAGTTGTATGAGAGAAGTGATCAATGTGAAATTAGTCATAAATTCTCAAAATTTAATAGCCTTGCGCTACAATGTGCTACAATACAGTCCAAAAGTATATTGAGAATACTTTCAGCGCAAAGTCTATAGAATTTGTAACAACACTATTTAAATATATAAAAATGAAATTTACTATGCTATGCTATTAAAAAAAGCTTAACTTTTATTTTGAAGGATATTTTTTTCTTATAAATCAATCTATTTCTGTATAAGTGTAACCTGTATAAATAAATCATACACCAATCTTCAGACTCACATAAGGAGTTTTAAAAATAAGATGCACATTTACGTGGCACTAAAACGCCACCATTGTTAGTTTAAAAAATACTGGAATGGCACTGTGTAATGTTAAAAAGTCGCCATAGTTTGCTTAAAAAACTATTAAATCAGGTTCGTAGAAGGTTAAGATGGCACCATATTAAGCTAACCAGCACCGCGCTTTGCCTGAAAACTGTCAAAACGGTACCCTGGAAGACTAATACAGCTTTTTCACAAGAAAACCTTGTTAAGTGAAACTTTTTCAGCTAAAAATATTTTTATCCAGAAAGAACTGTTATTAAAGCTATGCTGCTAAAGTATTCTCAAAGTTTTGCTAAAAATATACAAATAAAATGGTCAGAAGGATAATATAGGCCTGTTCATGAATGACGCGTGATCACACTCACATGCCTCCACACACGTCATTGTATATTTAGATGTGTGATGAAACACACACCCATCTTCTATTTGGTGTGTGACGTAAATTTAGAGCTTACGCTGCATTACACTTATTCGTTATTGAGTATATAAAATAATTTACTATAGAAGGCTTCTTGATGAAGAAAATAGCGCCCAGAGGATAAAATGCGTACATTAATACAGTCACGTAGCTTTATTTCCTTTTGGCAATTAACTTTTTTCATAATTTTTTTTTTATCTTGTGTTGAATGCTATTCTAATCTATTTATATCCTTACATTTACATTAAGCATATTGAAATGATTTGCTTCTGTTAATAGAGCAGTATGGCAGGTATCACTTATTGGTGTTATTGATACGCATTTAATTATTAATTGATGTTGAAAATATTGAACAATGTTAAAATTAAATTTAAATGTGAATATTCTTCCTCTTCTTTTATCTTCGCTACTTTCAAGCAACAGGTTTAGCAACTTAGAATATTAAAAAATAAAAACATATTAATGAATAAGGTACATGCAACTATTATATCCTCCCCATTACCACACTTTATTATACACATTGTAATTGCTAAGATTAAAACAGATAATAAAATTACAAAATAATAAAAAAAGAATCTACTTAACATTGTTATATTTTTTGCCATAAAATTTCAACTGTCTAGTGATCACAATCAGACCTATCAATACGGGGAGAGCGATTGCTCTTACTTATGCAAAGACTCGCCCAATTCTGAGAAATGAGAAACTAGCTGAGCCATAAGACTTCGTGATAAAATATGCATTTATAAACTTATTTTATTTATTCATATTGCTTGCCCAGTGTAGATTATTGTAACATTGGCCGAGCAATTTATTGCTCTGGTCTTATTTTCTTATTGAAAGGCTTTCACAATGATCCTCAAGGGTAGAATATTCAGTATATAAAAGTGTTAAGCCTTTATACGTAATCTTGAGATGAAGCAAATGAATTACTGACAACTATGACAGTGTGTACCATTTCCATGCTGATAATTAGCTTTTTTTTCCACACTACGCATGACACTTTTACAACATGACATGGGGCACAAGTCATGATCGTGAGATGGCATGCAATGTCCATTGACAACATGTGCCATTTGGGAGTGTGATGTACCACACACTACCATATTTTTTGAAGGCGAAGTCTGTAATATTTGTTTTAAAATGCGTAAGTTATTCTAAAACATAATAAAAAAAATGCGCAAAAAAACTTTTTTGAATATCAGTAGCTTGTGCGTGATTTATTGTATTGTTTCGAGTAATTAACTAGCTGTTAAATTTTATTACTTCGTGCTAAGAACTTTAACAAAAAAATCCGCAGTTAAGAGGAAATAATTACTGTAGCTAGCTATATATTATTTTATTGTGAAGCTTTTTTTAAATCACTGGCAACAATCTCACCAAGATAATTAAAGTGATTATTATAAACAAAAGATAAAAGTGCTGTCGACTTGAAGAAAAGAGTTTTTTACAGCATATAACTCACAAGATACATAAAGTTGGATAGAGGCGCCATAGATTAGTGGTTATAGCTTTCGTACTCTGTGCGGGAGACCGGGGTTCAATTCCTCTTGACGGCGATTCAACATGGGCGAGTGAATGTTACCATAGCCCCGGGTTAACCCAAGCCATGTGAGGGAAATTGGGGAGATGGCACACTGTGTGGGCCGTTGGATGTTGCCGGGAGTTGTCTAGTAGAGCGTGGGCCCTACTAATTGGGTCTGCGTAGCTCAAAATGAGCATTAAATACTCTAGGACTCTCCATCTAAGCCATGGCCCCTCCTGGAAATAATAGACAGGGTATATCCCTCGATATTTGTGAGGCTAGCCATGTAAAATATGCACATCTATCTATCTATCTAGGCATTGTATTTATTACTCCACTCTTCTTAAGAAAAAATAAATGAAACAAATTTTGTTTTAAAAATTATTCTCAATCTGGACTGGGGATAGGGCTAGCTAACGAAATATAAGAAAGGAATGGGTGAATTTTGTACACACACAATTACATTACTAAAGGACATCTATTATGTGGATGAAATCCTAAATTTAAACAAGTAAGGGATTTCTTTGTGGGGTCCCAAACCAAATGACGAACAGCAACAAATGTTCGGTTCCGTGATTTTCGCGAGGTAAATAATCGGAATCAAATCCATAATGGTATCCTTTTAATTTCGCTGGGCTTCGGGGGTTAATAAGCTACTCGTAAGTTTATTCAAACAGGGCATATAATATCCTTGCAAATCTATGCAATCATATATCTCGTGTAATACATATCTTGCCACATTGTTTTCTTAAGTAGTTATGTTTGGTTTAATCTAATATTAAACCTATTTTACAGAAAATGGCGAAGAAGTCAGACAAGAAGAAGACCACCAAATCTCCAATGAACGAAGTTGTGACGCGAGAATACACAATCAATCTTCACAAAAGAATACATGGCATGTATGTACAAGACGTTAACTAAAATATTTTTTAGCTTTATTTATCCATTTATGATTTTATTTTTAGTCAAGGATGAGGCCACCCTCAATTGGTTAGCGCCAGCTGGCGTACACTTTGAAGGTTGAGTCGGGGAGTCGATAGAGGACTGCACTGCACTACCCAGTGCTATATTTTCCTGCTTTGCATTTGTACAACAATACAAGCGAAAACCATGGGAACTACATTGACTTGAAACGGAGGCTAAAAATACAGCTGGCGTACATTTAAAACGAATAACAAAATATGGCTGTGAAATATAGTATTTTTGTAATTTTTCAGGAAAAATTTTTACACAACCAACCCACTTTTGTAATTAGAAATGACACTAACCAAACATATTTTCAACATAGCAGCGTATAGCCTAAATAGACATTTCTGGTCTAATTAGCCAATCCAAAAACTTTTACATATAATTTTTAGTCCCGTAAAGCAAACCATAAAAAAATTTTGCTCGAACTAAGATGATGTAATGAGCAACAAAACTCTGAAAAAAGATGGCGCGACCAGACGAGGCTGTTGAGATACTCATAAACTAGTCTATGGAAAATCTTCTGACTAAGCCACTATCCTAATTTGGTGTGAAAGCTTAATTTGCTAAACGTATACCATATAGACCTTGAATGTTCACTTTTTCGTTGTAAGCATTACAACTTTACGATAATTCAATTGTACATGCGTTCCTACGGCTCTCCATCGTTTTACAATATCGGAAAAAGGGAGGTAAAAAACGTGTTTTTATAAAAGTTTGTTAGAGACGAAAGCGTGTTTTCTCCAGTTTTTTATCTTCCTTTGTATCAATTTTCTTCAAATTTTCAGGAAACGTTAATAATAATAAGATACAACTTGTGTACTTTTCATTAAAAACAAAATGCGGCAAGAAAAGTTATAACAAAAGGACATGTTTTCTCCTTAATAATCTCTTATAAAAGTGTGATGTTTACCTCTTCCAATCGCAAAATAAGCTGAGATGGAGTGTTAGTTTTTCCGAATTATCATAAAGCTGTGTTCTGGAACATTGTGGTACTGACATTGGCAAGTCGTCAACAAAATTCTAATGATGAAAAAGAGATTTTGTTCATATTCAGTTTAGATGTTAAATTCTAGTATTAATGCCAGCATGTAAACATCAAACTAGAGTTTCGTAGTCAAGATGCTTGACCACTTGTACACATTTGTTTGCATTGTTGAGGATAAACCTCCTCAAATCAGAAGAGTTTATTATGCATAGTAATAAAAATGTTGTTATGCAGCTGAAAAATGCCAATCCAACAACCTGATGAATTATGATATCCATTTGGCTGGTAGTTTGGCAACACAAACAATCCTCTTTAAAACCCTTGCAGGATAACTATTTAATTCTGGGAGGATCCTGTCTGAGGAAACAAGATTTGTAAAGTTTATATTGTTTATAATACTTTATTGTCAGATGGTGAATAAAATAACATTTCATTTAGGCAATTTAAGAAACGGGCGCCAAGAGCTATTCGTGAAATCAAAAAATTTGCCGAAAAAATGATGGGAACCCCTGATGTTCGTATTGACACTGGTTTAAATAAATATGTCTGGTCTCATGGTGTCAGGTAAATGTGTTTTGTTATTATATATTTTTAATTAAATACTAATGCTTCAATGATAAGGTCATCATCATCATCATTCTCGGCTTAACGTCCGTTTTCCATGCTAGCATGGGTTGGACGGGGTATATTAATGACCCTCTTCCAATCTGATCTAGACTGTGTTAGATCTAAACTCAACTTCCTCTCTATCAAGTCTGTCCTTATAACCTCCTGCCAAGTCTTTCTCGGTCTGCCTCTGGGCTTTGCACCAGGAACTATCAAGTCTCTACACTTTCTTACCCAATTATCCTCCTCCATTCTTTCCAAGTGCTCCAGCCAATTCAATCTTCTTATCTGGATAACATCTTTAATTCTACGGAGACTTAGCCTGCTTCTTAGCTCATCTGAACTCTTTCTGTCTCTCAGACTGGCATTACACATCCACCTAACCATTCTCATATCATTCCTTTCTAAACGGTCAAGATCTTCCTGCTTCACTGCCGATGTCTCACTACCGTACAACATAACACTTCTTACGCAGGCCTCATACAACCTACCTTTTACCTCAATTGACAGGACTCTGCTAGTTAATAAAGGAAGTAACTCTCTAAACTTTTTCCAAGCGGAACCTATCCTGCAAGTAACACTTCTTCCAACACCCCCTTCGAAGTTCTTAACTATCTCTAACAAGCCACTGTTGTACATCATTAAAGCTGGAAATACTTCATTCTCTATAATCTCACCTTTGCAACGCTTGCATACAAACTGTATGCCAGCTCTTAACCTTCCACTAATACTACTGCACTTCTTATGTACCCAATGCTTGCAAGTCTGACAAAAAATTGAGTTACTACCAACCCCTTTCCTGCAAACTCCACAAGGCCACTTTCCAACTAAAAGGCCACACTTGGCTGCAATGCTACTTATCATGACTTTAGACTTTGCTGTGTTTACCTTCAGCCCTTTCTCTTCTAGTCCTTTCTTCCATTTCTCAAACTTTTCAACTAATTCTTCCATCGACTCTGCTATGAGAACCAAATCATCTGCATACAATAACTCCCATGGACAACCTGTTCTGAACTCCATCGACAGCGCTTCTAAGACTAGAATAAACAACAAAGGACTAAGTACAGAACCCTGATGTACACCAACATTTACACTAAATTCATCACTAAGTGAATCGTTAATCCTGACACGACTTCTAGCATTGCTGTACATAGACTGAACCATCGTAACTAGCCATTCATCCACACCTAATTTTCTCATAGCCCACCAAATAACTTTACGTGGCACTCTATCAAAAGCTTTCTCTAAATCTACAAAGGCAAAATAGAGATTCTTTCTCTTTCCTAATTACTTTTCCTGAAGCTGTCTGAGTATAATATTGCATCTGTAGTGCCACGCCCTGGAACAAAACCAAATTGCATCTTATCTATATCAATTCTTTCTCTAAGTAACTTATCAATCACTCTTTCAATAACTTTCATTACTTGATCAACCAACTTCAAACCTCTATAGTTACCCCTTTCTAATGCATCACCCTTGCCCTTGAAACAATTCCCTATTACACTCGACTGCCACTCACTCGGAATAGCACCATCCTTTATAATCTGGTTAACAAGACTTGTAATAAGCTCAACTCCAATATATCCAGATGCTTTTACCATCTCTGCAACAATACCTGATACTCCTGCAGCCTTGCCAATCTTCAATTTCCTAATAGCCTCCACTACCCATTCTGTCTTGATCTGCATAGCTGGCCCTTCTACGACATCATCATCAGACAAATTATCCCCGTCCCAATCAAACTCAGTTTTAAGCAACCACTGATAATGATTCTTCAAAGCTACCCTTTTCTCATCCTCTGTGCTAGCCAAAACAACTTCATCATTACGTATACACTTCTCACCTACAATATCTTGATTAGTCTTCTTCATTTGCTTTGCTATCTTGAATACCTCATTGCGCTGGTCTTCCCTTCTTAACACATCTGCAAATCTGTTTCTCTCTGCTTCTGATTTTGCCTTATACACTGCTGTACGAGCGCGACGCTTAGCTTCTAAGTAAATATTTTTACTACCACCTGACTTCCACTCTCTCCAAAGTTTCCTCTTTTCCTTTATACACTGGTCAACCTCATTATTCCACCACCAGGTCTGTCTATATCTAGCTGGTCCTTTCGTCCACCCACAGGTATCATCAGAAGCTTCTAGAAGACAAATCTTTCAAAGTAGTCCAAGTACTTTCAACATTGTCACTATTACATTGACTATTGTAGGCTAACTGCTGAACTTTTGCACTAAATTGTCTTGCTACAATCTCTTCCTTCAGCTTCCAGACTTTTCGACGGGGCCTGTACTTTCCCTTCGCTTCTTTGACACTCTTCAAGATAATATCACAAACCAGCAACCTATGCTGGAAAACACACTCTTCCCCCCGATATAACTTTCACGTCCTTCACCACTTTCTTGTCTGACTTTCTAACCAAAAAGTAATCTATCTGTGCCTTACAACCACCTGACTCATATGTTATCAGCCTACTCTGTCTCTTACTGATTGATGTGTTGCAAACCACCGTGTCCGTTGCCATTCCAAACTCAAGCAATCTCTCCCCTTCCTTATTTCTGCTCCCAAATCCATAGCCTCCATGCACATCTCTATAACCTTCAGATGACTTCCCAACATGACCATTAAAGTCGCCGCCCACCATGACAAGTTCAGTGTCTCCAAACTTTGATGTGACTGCTATTAACTCATCATAAAACTTATCTTTATCTTCCTCACTGAGTCCACACTGTGGAGCATAAACTGACAGAAAAGTGACAATCCTATTACCTATCAAAAACTTTATCACTATAATACGACTATTAACACGCATAACATCTATTACTTTTTCTACCCACTTCTCTGCAACGAATATGCCAACTCCTCCATATCCATCACTATTACCAATCCAAAAAAGCTTATACCTTGCCCTCCTACCTTCCACAAATCTCACTGAAGCTCCTCTCCACCTAACTTCCTGAACACAACACATATTAGCAGATCTACGTTCTAACATTTCAAGTACTTCACCTGCTCTACCTCTCAGAGTACCAACATTTACACTAGCCATCCTCAACCTAGTGTTATCTACCTTGTGAAAAAACAAATAAAAAAATAACATAAAAAATATTTGTTAAAATAGGAATGTCCCACGTAGAGCTCGTGTTCGTCTTGCTCGTAAAAGAAATGAAGATGAAGACTCGACAAACAAATTATACACTCTAGTGACAGTTGTCAAAGTCGACACCTTCAAAAGTAAGTATTATTGTTGTTTGTGAAAAACTAGCTGGAGCTAAAATTACGCAAAATAATAAATTATACATGGGAGGTTCAACAGGGGATCATTCGGAAATTCTGTTAATTTGGTATGGATTGCCATGTTTGAAAGTAAACAAACATATTACATTTACAGGAAAAAAAATTGGGGTAGAAATTGTTGTGGATACAGCAGCTGATTGATTTTGTGGGTCATATCTACAAAAATATTGTCTACAAATAATTTGTACTCTTAAGATTATGAATTGATAATTCAAAATACTGTTGAAAATATTCTTTGTATTTAAAAAAACAAAGCTTCTTAGATATGATGTTTAAAATTCTGTGGAAATAGATACAGCAATAGAACCTGAACATGCTTCTTAACATGAACTTTTAATAAAATGGTTAAATATGATAACTTAGCAGATGGAAAAAAACTTAGCGGGTATCTCTAAAACTTGAGGGTTGCTTTTTCAACGCGAGTCCAGCATGTGAGTTTCCTTTTTTACAGGTACTTACTTTTAGTAATTCGGCGAAATCGCACTAAATAATACACTTTTTTTAAAACATCAGGCTGGAATATCTGGTTAAAAATATTAGATCTATAACAATCAAGATAGATTAAAAAAAAAGTCTTAAAAAAGTTTGTGTATCATTTTTCTTTTGTTTTTAAAATTATGAAAGCTGGCCATTCCAACAACCTTAGGAAGTACATAAATATACCTTGGGCTGGTAGTTTGGCAATATAAACAATCCTCTTTGAAACCCATGCAAGGTGGCTATTCCACTTGTGTGGATCCTGTCTGAGGAAACAATATTTTACCGCATTTAACTTTTTTTGTTTAATGTTCTAAGCAAGAATTTGTAATTAATGGTTCTTCTTTTTTCTTTCGTAGAATTACAGACGTTAAATGTGGAATCTGAGGATTAGTCTGATGAAATATATAGAAAATCAAACATTTATTTTTTCATGCGATACCGAGCATTTCCATTTTTTTTTTATGTATGATTCAATTTTTCTCTTTTTGAAATTATACTCTTTTTGCTGGTGCAGGGTTCCCACGCCTCCTAAAACTCCATAAAAAACAAATTACCTGACTTTTTTTGCAAATACTCCTAAAAATCTGCTAATTTTTTTAGAGAACAACTATTTATGAAACTTTATTTATATAATGGATTTTTTGTGGAATATCAGTCAGAAATATTTGCTAAGTTACCCCTGTCACTAAAACAGCTAAAATCCTCCTAAATTCTTCTAACTATCCTAAAAAGTTACTTGCAAAAATAGTGGGAACCCTGGGGTGTTACGCCGCAAGGGTATAATTTTATATGACGAGGGACGGCTTATGGTGTTTTATGAAAAGGAAAAGTTGCAGTCAGATTATCGTTCCTTTTCAATGGCGTTATTTTCCACAACGTGCGCAGGAACTTTTCACAAAAAACAAGTCGAAGTTTTTGTTTACATAAAAAACAGTTGTGAACTAATATCTTACTGCGAATATAATTTATTAGTCGTGAACCGTGGAAAACTCCACGGGTTCGCCCGTCCATTATATTATATCCGTCGCAACAAATTGGATAAAAATATATCGCATTTGATATTCGTTTTCCGCAGCATGTTTTTCTAACTCAGCGGGGGGTCCGCGCAGAGACAGACGGAGTACGGCTATTATTATAGAGAAATTTATGAAATTCGGGAAAGGTGTATTTTCACTATTAAGATTCGCACCAACAAACTCCATCCATATGTCATGCGAAATTAGTTTTAGCACGATAAAGAGGAAGCGCATGAGGTTGAATTTTATTGCTTATTACCAAAACAGAAATTTCAAGTCAATTAGGGAAAGGTGTATTTCCATTTCTCAATGGTTAGCGCGAAATTAATTAAAGTTGACTCCCTCTAATTCGAATATTTCTATAATTCGAACGAGTGCTCAATCACAGTCAATTTTCCTTTTAGAAACTTATAGAAAACTTTCTATAATTCGTACAGTTTTTCAGTCCCTTCACGATTCTCTCCCTAATTCGAATTTCAGAGTGTAAACAGGGCTTTGACAAATTCGAATGTTTTTCTAAAATTAAAAAATTATCTTTGAACGTTATATTTCAAAGCCTTGGTCTTTTAACAACAATACTAGTATTTTTGGTGAATTCATCGACATCTACTTTTGTTACATCATTCACGTGCGAATTTCGAATGGTGTTCCTACATTGGACCAAGGAGGTGGTGATCGCAAGCAACTATCAGTGGCGAAAAAGTAAAACTTTTGCTCAACTGCGCGTTGGTTGCTGTAAGGAATTGTTAATGCACCTTCCACCATCAGACACAACTAATTGCGTGCAATATTTGTTTTTACATTTAGTTGAGCCACATGTAGCACTCTTCGCTGTTTTATAACGAAGGGTGCACACTTGTTGTTGATAAAAGTTCTCGTGTTCTTCCAATATGTCTCCGAATAAACGCCTTGTTTTTTTCTGCGTTTTTTCTTGCCTAAATTTATCTGCAACGACTTTCCCATGTAAAACTTGCTCGACGCTTTGAATATATCTATTCTTGATAAATTCAACACTCTAGAACATTACATAAAACGAACATTATTTGTTTACACAGTGTTTTTATTGCTTTTTTGAAAATCTGTGCAGGTACGTGATGGCGAAGATGAAACATTAACAGAAAATTTTGATTTTCTGTTACTACTGTTCACGACTAAGAAGCGATGTTTTTTAATGGTATTTTTTGATGCGAGTGTATCTTCATGATTGTGGCATTTCTCATCGCATTTTCGTAACAGGTTTTGAACATCTTACTTCTTACCTTATCTCGAGATACTATTTGATATTTTGAATGAGAGCTTTTACCAATGTTATCAGCATTCTGCAACAAACTCAAACCCCTCTACTTAGCCATAGCTACATTTCAGTCTCATGCCTTCTTTTCGCACCAGCTATAGATGGTCCGGATCCCAAACTGGTGCCAGAGTCTTTGTACTGTGCTATCCGACTCTTCAATATCAAAGAGTCTCTCGTATCAAACTCTGCTGTTTCAAGAAGACTCAAACCGACAACCTCTTTGCTCACCCATCCTGCATGGACTACTAAAAAATTAACCAGTATTAATGCTTCAAGATCTAACTTAGCTAAGTTAGATCTTGAAGCATTAATACTGGTTAATTTTTTTATTTTTTTTTAAAGATGAAAGTCAAATTTATTAACATAAACCAACCTAGAATTTTACAATATAAAACACAAATGACTAAAGACATTATACGTGGAAAGATAACACTTTGAACATTGAAAGGATGACATTACAATACGAAACAACATATAACTAATATTGATTTAACAGTACATTTACATGCAATCGTAAATGGATGATCTGTTTGTCAATGCAAAGTCATTGAGATTAATGTCCCTATCTAGCGTCGATCTAGAACCCCGAACACATCGAATTGTCGACCGTAGCAACGAGAAACATATCTTTGTTCGTATGACATTCGTTGCTAAAGATACCGAAATGGACTGTTTTTCAGCAATCATATCGACTAAGCGTTTAAAGAAGGCTTTGCACTCATCACCCATCGCACCATTTGTCGCGAATACAAGAGGTGTAAAGGAACCATACTCCACTTGAAGTATGCGCTCGTTATACTGCTTCTTCTTTTTGAATACCCTTATGTCTAAAAATACTCTTTGGTCAGGAATCCAGAAACTGCGTGCACTCACATCCAGTCTTGATTCATTTCCGTCGTTTGCCATGCGTTGTTGGAACCTTTCGCCATTGATTTCAAGAAGACTCGGCTCTACTCTTACATCTTTACATACTTCCTTGAGAAGGTCTGCAGTTATGTTGCGAATCTCGTTGTGTCGAAGTGTGATTAGTCCACCCTTTTTACATTACAATGCATGGCTTAAATTGGACCGAACACTACATATGCAGTTGGAGTGCAATCGTTCCAATTGTCAGTTGTATCAAATCTTGATTGCATCCCAGAACTGTTGCTTTGTCAAATCGTACCCCCAATCTATAAGTGGAAGCGTTGTCAACCACTTTGAGACTCCTGTTTAATATTTAGTATAAATTATACTAATTATGTTAATTTATGTTGCTGGTTTGTATTTCGTGTTTTTGTATTTTAAGTTTTTAATTTTGAATTTGGAGTCGACTATATACTACACTAAAAGGAACCAAAATTTCGTATTATTTTTCACTCCCGTTCGCATATTAGATTCATTGATTCGTTTCTCCTCGTCTGTCATCTCGGTTCGCAATGCTTCAAGGTCTTGTTGATAGCGTCTGCGTCGTTCTGATTGAACTTGCCGCCTTCTTTAATGTTCACCATGAGAATTTGATTTCTCAGCGAGGCTGTCATGTTTCTCGAGTTCTCATACTCAACCGTTGCATTTTTACAAAAGACATCAAATCCCAATCCACCAAGCCTCGGAGGAAGTGCTTAAAGTTTCCTTTCGTTATCGTTAACCATGTGACCACCAGTTACCGCAGGGATAAACTTGTGTCGAATAACTTCATCGAGAGGCGTCAGGAACTCATCTATTCCAAAGATCGTTCTTAGAAAGTATGTAAATTTGTTCTTGTAGCCATCTACAAAGCACATGTATACAGCTTGAGGTTGTGTTACTTCTATGTCTGACAGAAGATTGATCTCCCTGACCCATTTGGTCACCATCTCTTTTACATACGTCTCTTTGTATTCAACGCTTCCTATTACATCACCCAGGTGTCTTTCACCCTCAACTGTAATTTAAATGCATGGCGATATATGCAATAGGAATTACACCCCTTCTCGATTCTGTCATTACACATTCTTTTAGTGGACTATTCTCACACCAGGAGTTTACCAATCGGGTGATTTCACGAATGAATGATTTACCGGCCGCACCGTTTGGCAACATGAACAAGTTGCGTCTCCAATACACGATTTTTTAATAACATGTTCTAAGGTTTTCTTTAGCTTTGCTTCCTCTCACATCTCCCCAATGGAATTTTTCAGTAATCTCGAAATAGTTTCGCTGGTCATTATTACATTTACATGATTATTATAAAAGCGATTGGCATCTGCTTTTGTAATAATGGATTACGGTCAGTGTAGTAAAGTTCCTCGTACGCTTGACCTTTCTATCAAAATTCAGTAGAAAGAAAATGGCCAGCGTGCACACGCGAAATAGAACGAATTGAAACCACAAATAAAAATTGCGTATAAAAATAAATTATAGAATAAGTTCTGTTCACGTTATCACTTAAAATTCTTTTAATTAACCTTGCTTCTAACAACTATTTTCTTCTTCTTCTTCTTCTCTCTCTCTCATCTGCTACTGCGAAAAATCATGGCACGTGTAAAAATTATGGCACGTCAAAATATCATGGCACGTCAAAAAATCATGGCACGTTGGCGCGTATGGCACGTTGGCACGTCATTTAG
The DNA here is from genome assembly GCF_029227915.1 of Hydractinia symbiolongicarpus. Classification (NCBI taxonomy): domain Eukaryota; kingdom Metazoa; phylum Cnidaria; class Hydrozoa; order Anthoathecata; family Hydractiniidae; genus Hydractinia; species Hydractinia symbiolongicarpus. Next base: position 3,311,111 of record NC_079882.1, on the reverse strand, counting down.
CTTTCAAAAATCAAAATGTGGTAAATCAAAACGTATGAAACAGAATACCTGCGAACAACTAAACAAAGCAGTTATGAAATGGTTTACACGTGTAAGAGCTAAAAACGTACCAGTGAGTGGCATCTTTTTCTTTGATGATCAAAGAAAAAGATCGTCTCTTCAATGTAAAGCAATCAAATATTTAACAGTTTTTCAGATAGACTTCCATTTTTGTGTAAACTATGGTAATAAAGACTGAATGAAACTTGAATTATGTTTTCTTGATTTTGAAATTAACGTAATTTCTCTCTGTAGTTCGAATTTTCACTCTCTGAAGCTAAAAGTTCGATTACAGAGACTTTCTATAATTTGAATCTCTCTATAATTCGAACAAGTATTTTTTCCCGTGGTGATTCGAATTAGGGAGAGTCAACTGTAGTGCGATTCTTACCCATATTCGCACTAATCACATGCTTTTTTCATGCTCTTCAAATTATTTTCTTTTATTTTTAGTTGGATATAAAAGTAAATTGTCTATAACATAATATAAATATAAAATTTAACTTTTTTTCCAGGTAGCTATAAATCAACTCTAACTATGTGATGCCGCAAATTTTCTTTCTGTTACCACGAGTACACTGTAAAGTAAACATGCAAGTGACTATCGTAATTTAACTAATCCTTTTTTGGGGCATTGGTATACGTCGGATACATGCATTTTCCTTTATGAATATCTCTTTAATAATAGCCGTCGTCTGTCTGTCTGTGTGTCCGCAAAAGCCGTGTCCCGTAACGAAAACACGAAATTTTTATAATGCGCACGAATATCAAATGTGATATATTTTTATCCACTTTGTTGCGACGGGTAAATTTAAAGGACGAGCGAACGCGCCGGGCGACCCCGTGGATTATTCCACGGGTTAACGACTAGTCCATGTTATAATACCCGTATACGTCTGTCCGTCCGTCTGTCTGTCACGCAAGATGGTAGCTTAGCCGCGCAGGTAGCGAGACGCACACAATGCGGTATAAAAAGGACGGGCGAACCCGTGGATTTTTCCACGGACTAACGACTAGTACTCTATGAATATTCAAGATAAATTAGCCACAAATAGAATATAAAAAAAAATAAGTTCACGTGCTTAGATTTTCGAATTTGATGTAAAATTTCTTTGATCCGTTGATTTGAAGTATTTTTGCATTCTCGGGCTTTTTAAGCTTGCACATGTAAACATAAGCTGAATAAAAAACCCCATAAAAAAGCACGGAAGTTTTTTCACACGAAGTTAAAGTGATTGATTTTATTTCTTCTTTAATCATCAACTACAATAACATTAGTGTTTTCATTCTTCTTCGGTGCTACGAAAATTTCTCCAATTTCCGATTTCTTGAAACAGTAATGGTTACTAATCGAAAGATTTTTTCTTGCAAATAAGGTTCGGGGAATTCGTCGCAAAATTTCGATTTGTAACTTGCCTCAAAAGTATGTGTGAATATCCTTGACCTTTTAAACATTTTAAGTTACGAATAAATTTTGTTCTTTGGCAAGAGAGGCCTAATGACTAAATGTATTTTGTGACTTACTTCTGACTTTTGTTGTTAATTTTATCAACACGGTGCATATTTGAAAATTATCACAATGTTTTAAAAATAGAATTATTATGTTGTTTTCCGCCTTCTTTCCATTTTTAAATCAAAATCATTAAAAAACGCTCACGTAACTGAAAAAAACTCTATCCAAGCAATTTAAAGCGCTTGGTATGCAGCAACCGCAAATCTTTCTTTCCAACAACTTGTCCCCAGGGTCTTTTGCCTTTTTGACATTGAGGCCCGCGGCAGCTAGCGGCTTTGGCGAGGATGTGTTTTTTAACACATTTCAATTGGCCTTTTTTTATGAAATTGAAGATTTACAACCTCGTCATGTATTATTCTGACATCAGAATCGCATTCCACTTTGACAAAAAAGGATGTCGTGAAGCGAGATAGAGTTGTTTCTTTTTATTAGTTATTAATATTATTCTTTTCGATTATACCATTAATTAATCAAATTGCATTATTCATTGTTCCCAGAAAAGGTATATTTCATCTTGGTAACAAGGCTTTTTTAACACTATGCATTATTTATAAGTAGAAAATGGCAGGAGCAAATTCTCCTAAAAAATTAATAATACGAATTTTAAATTTTCTCTTGCGAGAAAGAAATGCACTGGCTGCACTCACGTACTTAAAACTCGCGTTGAAACTCGCGAGGTGAAATTTTTTTGCCGAAGTGAACTAACTTCGGTGTCTTATGAATCTTCTATAAGTGAATACATATTTAAGGAAAGACCGGAGAATCTCACGCCAACGTCAGTTTTACTTAGGCTACGTATAACAGACCTCTAAAAAAACTGTGTTACAATAAGGGAGAAAATTAAACGCTTTATAGCTAAAAGCGGGATGCAACCAATCTCTATATTCAGAAAATTACGCTATCAGAAAAAAGGCAAAAATTATGGTGGAAGAACTAGTGAATAAAAAAGGGGCAAGTTTACTTAAGTTGATGAAAACTACAATCTCTTCTTTTGTATCTATGAACCAAACAGACACAGTAAAACGGTTGGGTAGCGCTCCTCTCCTTTTGCGCCTCTTACAAACAAAGAAAAGACCTGGTCCTGTTGCTGTTGGCGGACGAAGATTGTCCCTGGGAGCTCCGACTCTATCCTTGGCGCCTTGACAGTTGACTTATCGAGACAGTTATCGTTTACGTTCGAAACATAATGGTACCATAGTTATGATGGTAAACAAACAGTTGCATCCCGTTCACACTTATCACACCATCACGACAATAGGTTGTTAATGTTTAGTGTTGGTAAACAGATCATTTAGGAAAAGTAAGGTTTATTTTTACAACTTTGCACGCTTTTTTTTTACTTAAAGTTGCTGTGCTAGAAAAGCTACGGGCAAAAAGTGATTATCTTTGTTCTAAAAATCTAGCTGGCTAGCCACAGCTCTTTGCCATATATTGTTATTAATAAATGTATAAATATAAAATAAAATATTTTTGTAAGTTTTAATTTGCCATCCTCTGAAAAATCCACTTACAGTGTTTAAAACCCGAGCTGGTAAATCTGGAAAAAATTAGAAAAAAATAACAAGTATATAGCTAGCTAGCTACTAGCTTATATAATAATATGATCATCTAAGAATATTTTCAAAGCTAAAGCAATTTTTGATAACTTTGTTTGTGCAAGCGATGCATATAAATGAAGAAAAAAATTCAAAAAGTAAAATAACTAAATTCCTTTGTCCCTGTACACCACACAGTATTTGAAGAGGGTGCCGATAAAGCCGCAAACGCCCGCATATATACGGCGAGTTCGGGCCACTTTTCGAATAAAATTGACGTTTGCCCCACGAAACCGCCCGCACTTTCCCGAAATCGCCCGGAACATTCCCGAAATGCAATTCCTTGTAACAAACCGTGCGGACGATATTTGGGAAGAAGGCGCTTGAAAAGAAAGGAGTTAATATAGTTTATATATAAGTTATTTATAAAATAACTTTATCAAAAACCATCAAAAACAGTTCTTTTCGCTACCACATAGTAAGTTTATTTTAATTTTTATAGTTTTTTTTGAATCACATTAGTGTCTCTTTTTTTTCTTTTTCGGGCATTGTTCGGGCCTATGCAGGTTTTTTCGGGCGAATACTTGGATTTTTTTCAAAACCCCCGCACTTTTTGCAGCGTATGCAGCTTATCAGCACCCTCGTAGGGTTTGCTGTTATGGCATTGGGAATAATAACAATAATATATATTTAAAGTAAAGTGGCTAGCCCAGAAAATCACAAAAACCTATAGTTAGTGGATTGTTTCCACTAGAGGCCACTGAAACAAATAAGAAACAGAAAGCCTTAAATCTTGAAGATTTCCGCCTTGTCAAGAGAAACTTTTCTCAAAGCAAAATGTTTAATGATTGACCCAAGGCTGAGATTTTCAATTTAACTGCTTTTTTAAGCCTTTTTGACTATTCCATTTCTTGAGTAGTTTAGTTGTTGTAAAAACAATGATTCGAGTCTGGGGTTTTGAGTCTGAGGTTCATGTTGTTATAACACTGTTCTTATATAAAAAAGAACAGGGGTTAAAGTAACCTGGCCGGAAAAGTATTAAATATGGGCGAAAAATAATGCAATTTATATATACTTTAATTTAATTACATCTGAATAAATAACAAAAATATACAGATTTACACATAAAGAAGTATAAAAGAAAAGTATAAAAACTGGGGATCTACCTGGAAAGTTCTAAAAATTTCATGATACAAGTTCTGTAAAATTAACAATGAAAACCATAGAAGTCGAGTTTTCTAGAAAAATAATGTGAAGTAAATACTATTAACCAAAATAAGACTAGAATGAATTATATAAATATACATTAGCTTTAGTGATGGTTTATTTTCACAATTTATTGTTTGCAGTTTACAACATTTTTTGGAGATGCTGATGATGTGTTACATTATGGCTGACCTAAAAAAGAAAAAAAAAATACTAAAAAGAAACATATATGAAGAATTCAAAGTATTCTTAGCACATTAATGTGATATTTTTCTGTGCCCTTAATATTCAAAGATGACAGGTATAAATGAAGGTAAAATAACATTTTCACCATTTTATGAAGTTTTAATAAAAAAATCAGGTGATACTTTGAAACGTTAAATAGTTATGATGTCTGTATTTCCAAGAAGAAAACCTGCGTGTACAGTTTGCAAAGACCAATTTTTGCAGTTTCTTAAATATTTTAATTTTTTGGAAAGTTCCTAAATCTGCCTAAAAGCATCCCTAAAATGTTATATTCAACAGTCAAGGACATTTACAAATGAGCAACATAGAACTCAATAACTTAGATCCTAAAGAAATCAAAATATGAAGAAATGAAAATTTTTGTGGTAGTATTGTTGTGGATAGCTGAAATGGAGAATTTTGCAGAAGAATTTTTTTGACTGATTTTCGACTGACTTCTAAAATTTCTGTGGAACATTTTTGCGGATTTGGCCCAAAGTTCTGCAAAAAAAAGATCCACAAAAATTTCTTCCACAGATAATGTATGTGAATTTTGAAAAGGCAGAAATATTTTTTGCACTCCATGGCAAAAACTTGAAAAGGGAAGCTGGGTAGGAGAGTAAATACACTATACGTGATGCTTTTTTAAAGCTACATCCAGGCTCAATCTCTATATCTTCCAAGGCGATTTTAAAGATTCCACCTTACGCGGCAGAAATCAACAGAAAATGATAAACCCTAGACTACCTCAGGTCAATCAAACATAGTAAGATATTTTTAATCTGTGAAAATTGAAAACTAATCTCCATTAGAATCTCCCGGCGGAAATCAACAAAAAATGATAAACCCTAGACTACCTCAGGTCAATCAAACATAGTAAGATATTTTTAATCTGTGAAAATTGAAAACTGATCTCCATTAAAGATAGAAGTTTTAAAGAAAGCAGACTTCCATTACACTTGGTGTAGAAGATTTTTATTCTATTGTGAAAAAGTTAATGAAGGAAAGCCTTTTGCCAATCTGTACATCCTAGCATAATTACATAGACAATGATTCTCATCATCACAGCCTCTTGGTAACCCAGAGTACAGTTCATTACTAGTTGTTCCATCCTTCACTCGTGCAAAGGTGAATGTAGATGAGACACAGATAAAACAAGTTTGCATAACTGTACCTGCAAGCAGAACAAGCAGTGCATCAGCAAGAGTATTCCTTTTAAAAAAACTTTTATTTCGAAACCCAACATACATTCTATATTAATCTAAAAGACAAAAATAATTACTAGAAAAAAAATTTAGGGTACAAAGTTTAAAAATCAAAATCGCTCAGCCAGCTAAATTTTATGTGGAACTGGGAAAGCAGGTAGTGGCACAAGTATTATCCTATTTCTCAGAATTAGGGGCGTCTTTGTATGAGCAAGAGCAATCGCTCACCCCTTTATGATAGGCCTGCATAACAGCTGACATATTTCAAAGGGTACCACAAACAAACTTTGTTTAAATGTTGTGTGCATACAATTCTGGAAAAGGTATATATATATTGAAAAATCCAGGGAGGAAAGTTGACCAGCTGCCTGCTTGACTGACTCATTTTTTCAAGAACTTTAGAACACATTACATATTTTTAAAGGTAGGTTAAGCTACTTATAACTAACAAGGCTAGTGCATACGGTCCTTATCACATGATTATCTAATGAATAGTTCTGACACCAATATTGTAACAACTTGGCAAGAATGTCAGTAAATGGGAGGACTGTTTATGCCAGGTTAAACAAAAAAATGAATCCTGCTGAAACAGAAAAATGTAGTTAATGGCGGCTTTAAACATTGCTATTTTTTCTATTGCTCAAAGAGCAAATGCGTCATTAAGAAAAATTGGTGATGTGAATTAACAAAGAGAGTATCAGAAGAGTAAAGCAAATGTGGAAATGGAAATCTTTTTCATAAAAATTTTCTGCAATTGTCTAGTTTCATAATATTAGAGATTTGTTTATTCAATAAATAAATAAAATGCCATGCCCAACCATGCACAAATTTTCTCATTGCATTGTTTAAGTTGTCTATTTTGTAAATTTTGGAACACGAAAGATATCCTGAATATAAGTGCTTTTTATATACTTTATGTAATTCAAGTAATACTTCAATTTATTTAAAAACAAACAAGTTTGTAAAGAAAAGTAAATAGAAATATAAAACCTTTAAATGTAAAAATAAAATGACAAAGAGTAAAGGTCATCACAGTAAAGATTTTCCTAGAAAAGAGAGTTTTTATTATAGAAAATATTTTGTCACCAGCTGGCATGTAGCTGTAAAGCTCAATATGAAAACATATGTGTGTAGCCTCAAACATCTAAATCATACATGTGCCTGATTTAGTTGTTCAATTATGATGACCAAAAGTCAAATTAACTATTTGGTGCTATGGTGCTGCAAAGTACCCCAGGATTGTCCCAGAATAACACTCCAGGGGATGGTATGTTTTCCAGATTGTAGCTCTGATTTGTAATAACTTTTTTAATGGAAATACTAATATAGGAGTAAGTTCTATGAACTGCAATTGCAGCGTAATGTAAAAATTAATTATTTAACCAACTGTACCACAGTCACAACATAATTGGAAAACACAGAGAAGATTCCTTTTTTTAAGGGTAACATGAAAAATGGGAAATTATGAAATTTAACTAAATATTAGTTTAAGTTAAAGTCAAGAAGATTTTGCTATTGTGCATGAAATACAATCAGTTTTTTTTTATTAGTAGTAGTTTTACCTTGGGATTAACAGCCTACTAAAGATAGTTAATGTAATTGTTTTGTGAATTTATTCTGGAATTGAATGCATGGATAACATTTTTATTTAAAATCTTCAGAAAAACTTTCCATCACAATTTTAAAAGTGACCATGCAAGTCAACTTGCATCCACACGAATTAGAATTTTCGATAAAAGCTACCCTCTGACCTACAAGCGATGCCCATTGTTGTTTAGACTGTCGCAGACATGGCAAGCCTGCACCGAGATGTCACTGACATATCAAAAAGCATAAAGGAAAGAAATATTTCAATCATAATTGATGCATCAGGTTCCATGTACAAAACATTTGACATAATTAAAGAAGCTGCCATGATGCTTATCCACAACACATTATACAGACAAGAACATGGAAGTTTCAATGTCATTTCATTTTCCAACTCAAGTCAAGTGTTTTCAAATTCTATGGTTTCCTGTTCTAAAGAAAACCTTGCTTTAGCAGCCACTTGGATTCATGGACTTACCTGTGAAGCCTCAACAAATACTTTGTCTGCATTGGTCACAGCCTATAGCGATGATAATTCAGATGCTATTGTCATATTTACGGATGGGTTGCCAAATCAAAAACCTTCTGTAGTTTTAAAATGTATAACTGAATTATCTCAGGGACGACCTATTCATTCAATATATGTAAATAATGGTAACATCGATGAGTCTGTTGTGCAGTTTTGGGAAAAGCTGGCATTAAACACTAATGGTTCCTTGCATTTGCTCACAAGTGGTAGTCACAATAAGTGCAAGTCACAACAAATTTACCCCTTTAAAAAGACGTACAGAGGTGATTCTTCAGATTCAGGCTCTAGCAGTGGTTCATCCTCTGCTAGTGATTACTCAAGTGAAACTGAAAGTGATACAGAAAGAACTGATCTTGATCATGGCAATAATTATCTTGGTAAAAAGGTTTTGGCCAAAAGAAAAAGCAGTGGATTTTATTACAAAGGAACAATAGTTAAACTGGTAAGAAGTAATATGATGTAATGAGTTGAAGAGTAAGTTTTAAAAATGTAAATCTAAACTTTGTTATATGTATTATTTTACCATGCACACACATACTTTAATTTTGGTTTTGATTTGAATCCTGCTTAACTGTACTGATAATAGAATATTATCCAAATTTTTCTAGATGCTTTCAATAGAGCAAGTTATAGTTCTGTTTCAATCTTCAAAAGATATCAAGTTTCAACTCCAACAGAAATGCTCGTTAAACGACATAGTATTTTATGATGAAGCAAAACAACATAGAATTTACTCTGGAGATAAAGTCTTGGTGAATTTATCTTCCAAAAAGAAAAAGTTTACTCCAGCAACTGTTCTAAAGAAGGAATATTTATTTGGTAATACTTTTTAGGTGTTTTCTTTTGTTTTGAAAATTTTTGTGATATAACTTCTATGATATTTCCTGAGTACAAAACGGTAATTAAAATTAAAATTTTTCTTACGAACTTTAACATAGATTAATTAGTAATTTTGTGTCACCCGTACCTAACTTTTGTAACTTTGATTAAAAACCACAGAATCTGTCTAAATTGTATGTATAAAAAATTTATAACCTTAATGGAAAGTGTATTAATAGGAATTTTAGCCAACATTGTGACTATAATAATTAAACTTGCATATTAGCTTTCCATATGTTGCATTTATGGTGTAGTAAGTGGAACTTGAAAACCCATGTGATCATTCTTGCTTCGCGTTTGAACTACCGACTGTGCTATCTCATGTCATATCTCTAGCACATGTTGAAAATAAGACAACAATAATTTCAGGTACATTTTTAGCTTTTCTTTTATATAGTATTTTTTTTTAATTTTTGTACTTCAGATGATGACGATACTGGTTTTGACAAGTTACTTGAAGTTGAATTATTCAATGGAGAAATAAAAAGAGTACCTCTTACATCTGCAGTATATATATCACTTGATGTGTACAAAAAAATTGTGAGGGGTATTGATGAGAAGGTTACTTCGTCGTCAAGAAAAAAGAAACAAAGAAAACGCCATTCGAGAAAGTATTCTCACAAGGAGGAAGATGAGCATGGTTCTGATGATGATCATGATAAAAATGCACGAAATTACTTAAAAGAGAAAATAGGTTGGTTTATGTTGAGTTGTGAGGTGGTAATTCTGTAAATACTCTTCCGATTCTTTCTTGTCGTAATATTTCTGTTAATAAATGTGAATTTATTTTGTACGTTCGTATGGAAAGAACTCTTTGCAAGTGCACATCTTTACTGAAAACAATTTTGTATGGTTCTGTTTATTTGTTTGTTTGTCATGGAAACCAGTTGTGTACGCCTTATTTTTCGTTTAGATAGACAGTTAAAAGAAAGTGAAGAATTACTGGCTAGTTTAAATATGAAAGAACAAGAAGGTATAAGTCTTTTGTTGTTATTGTTTAAGACACCAATCTTATACTGTGCGTGTTATGTGTAAAATCTCACGTTTTTTTCTTACGCGTAAGTAATTAACGGAAAGTTTTAACGTCCTTGGGTTTCCATCCTAACGGCTGGCTCTTCCTCCACTCAGACTGTAACTATGTTACATTAGCGCAAGAGACACGTATATCATTTGCTCTAACTTGCTTGCCTGCCAAACAAGCCAATTGGCGTTCAGTAGATGGCTCCAAGCCGGCTAAAACATTACCAGTGCGCCCGAGTGGAGACTCGAACCTGCAACCATATGATTATAAGTCGACAGCGCTACCACTATACCATCTCCGGGTGGTGTTTTGTTTATGAAATAAGAATTTGAAAATTGAAATAAGATTGCATGCATTTTATTTTAGAGTTTTTATATCAACAAAAACTATTGGCAATGGCACAAGAAGAAAAGCGTGGTGATTATATCTATGAGAATGGTTTTACTGATGGCTACGAAAGTGCTGTTGAAACATATGATAAAATAAAGAAGATCAGACAACGAACTGCGTCACGTGAGAAGTTACTGGCTTCTATACCATCTTCTTTTGAGGATGGTGTTATTGGCAGACATGTTCGCAGTAGGAGTGCTGAACCCAAAGAACTTAGAGGTTAGGAATTAAATCAAAGCGCTAATGGTTAATCATGTTAGCAAATGATTTTAATGTTATTTTTTGTTTAATACGTTAAAAATCCAAATTGCACAGTGTACGCTCAGTTAAAAAAAAATTTTCAATATTGAAATGTGAAATTTTCTCTTCCGGCTGCAATGACAACTAAATTGTGTAATTAATTTACAATTTGAAATATACAAACTGTTTTTACTTATACTTATTTCTTAACCGATTGTAAAGAGTGTAACATGATTTTCTAGAGTCCTACATTGAGCCCCACCCTCCTTCGTGGAAAACGAACAAAAAAAGACTAGAAAACACACCGAGAAGGAGATACAGATCTGCAACAGTGGGAAGTAATGTTGTTGAAAGATCAAAAAAACATTGGGTAGGGCGTCCTATTACAAGAGAAACAACAGCTTATACGGGCCGTTACAAGAGTAAACAAAGTGTGCCTACAGCTGAAGAATATCAAACAGCTGACGGAGTTCCATTTCCAGTTAAAACAGGTAAGCTGTGTTCTTTTAGACTTGTTGTAAAGAATGTTGAGATTATTGGAAGTTAAAGTAATTGGGAATTATACATATATAGCCTCGCGTCACGAATTGAGTACTTAAGGTCGGTGTATCTGTATCGTACATCAGGTCGTATGTATATTTAAAATAGATCGGCGCCTGATACAGCAGAGATCATCCAACTGGACACCTGGAAGAAGTGACAATTCGGGTTACAAGCATCACGATATTATAGCTCACCGGGTGGTTGACAAGTTTCCTCAAAAGACAAGCAACTCCAGTTCACCTGTAAATGCTTCATATAAAGACAAAGATAGGATTGAGGTATTAAAAACCAAGCGAGAATTGCGTGACCTGAAAGAGCAAATTGCAAGACAGGATAGGAGTGTGCAGTTTGGAGAAAGAGAAGAACAGCCAAGGTATGTAACTGTACATCGTCGTGTAGTAATTTTATTTTCTGGTAAATAAAATTGAAATGTGCTTAGTAAGCGCCCGAACTGTATTATTTAAGTTAAGTTATAAAGTTTTCAAAGACGTATTTCAAACTTGCTCAATTCTTAACCTCTGCTTAAAACTAAACTTAAAAACTCCTTCTTGGGGACTAGTGGACAGTATTCTAAACTAACTGCGAACTAATATATGTATTATTGTAGATATCATCACAACGGTCCAGAGAGAAAAGGGTACACAAAAGTGAAGATAACTATTGAAAAAGATGCTTCAAAGACGAAAATCAAACAAAGAAAACAGGAGGAGCAACGAAAATACGAAAATCAAAGAGAGTTGAAGAACCAACAAAAGAAATATGAAAGAATAGATGCGTTAAAAGACAGAAAAAAGGTTTATGACGATATGAAGAAGAAAAGAGCGCAGGAACAATGGGTTGACAAAGGTGAACGTATTAATGTAAGTGGACATAATTTACAGTTGACACCCGGTAAGTAGAACCTACACCGGACCGAAGAAAAGGGTTTCATTTAACCAATCTTTAAACTTTTTCTTACCCAGGGTTTCACGCCAAAGAAATTAGTTAAACTTAAGGAACCGATGTGCCTGAAAGGATTGGTTTCACGTTTTCGTTTTCATTGAAAATTCACTGTACCTTAAAGTAAAACAAACAAAAAAAACAAACAAACACTAACAATTTGCTTCCTCAGCAAACTATTTTTCTGTGTCTACTTGCTTTCTATTTTCTACACCAACACCTCGACAGGCTACATATTCATAGCAGTATTTGCTTATAAATTTATTATTATTATTATTATTATTATTACGAATTTTTTAAAAGGGTGTACAAATCAGTTAAAAACGGTGTCCTTTTAATAAAAATAAAAAACAAAAAAATATATAGATATAGTTAAAATGTTAAATATACACATTATAAAAATACTAAGAAATAAAAAGATGTTTAGATTTTATAATATTTAAGTGTCTTGTTGAAGTTCGTTTCGGCCAATGGAATTTCTCTAGGTAACAAGTTATAATTGGATTGTATGAGAGTATTGTTCCGTCACCGAAATGTGCGTCACTTTGATCTTAAAGAGGATAGAAAAAAGGATGTAACTAAGATGATCTTTTTCGTTTACCTTGTTGTAACGATTTTTGTTTCTTTTCACCTAGGCAAGAAGTCAAGAGGAGAGGAAAAATGATTTTGAACAACGAAGAGTTGACAAGCAGATTGAGGATCATGAATTGAAGATTAGAAGATTGAAGCAGATTAGAAAGTACACTGATGCCAGATTTCGTCATATGAGAAAAGATAATGACCGACATCGAGATATAAACGAACACGTAAAAGATGTGAAACAGGGTCACTATAGAGCCAGTATTTTGCCTTAGTAGCTCAACATAGTTATACGTTGTCATTTTAGTGAGAGAATTTCTTTCGCACTTTTAATCATCTCGCACAAAGCATTGCTTTGTGTTGGCATAAGAAACTTTTGCCTTTTTTAATCGAGAATATCATCGAGACTGGTATTTATGTTGGTAATAAATAACTGTAAATAGTATAAAAGCTAACATGAATCTGATTGAAAATGATTTCTAGTCTATTATTTTACCTTTGACTTAAATCAAACCTTTCTGTAAATATATTTTCCCTAAAATATTAAAATCTGTAATCATTTTTCATTTAATTTATAAAAATTTCTTTTATTTCACTTTTTTATACATGAATTTTATTTATGAATTTTAATAATATTTATTAATATTTATTATTTGTACTCTTGTAACACTGGAAAAGCGAAAATTGTTATCTATATTCAATTTGTACTTCTAAAATCACTTTTTTGTGTAGAAATATTATACCCGTGTTGGACCGAAAAATCCCATCCAGATGAAATGTATTATTTCTTATTTCTTCGAAGGAAGAAACGTTTGCGGAAGAAAAATTCGCGAGACATCAAAATTAGCGAAATCAAGGGAAATAACTTTTTAAATTGTTTGCGAGAAATAACATTCGCGAATGATCATGTCAATCATTTTTAGCAAGAATTAAATTTCACGAAAAGCAATTAAGCCAAAAATCACGAAATCGTAAAAATTACTTTCTTTCTAAGAAATCTTAATTTTGTTTCCAACGAATTGAGAGCATTTTAGTTTGTAATTGACTTTGTATCTGAGAACATTGACCGAAATGCCTTTTACTAATTTTGCTATTTACACAAACGTTTTTAGCACAAATTTGAAAAAATGAAGGACATCCCCAAGACACTCAAGTTCAGTGTGTGTATAAAAAAAGAAATGTGAACACGTCTCAATACTTACCACTCATCCCTGATTGGTGGACAAAAAAATTAGACCATGGATCAGACCTTCCATAAACTAAATAATTTCAGAGAAATTTAAGGAAGGATATTGGAGCTCATAATCGTTCAAAAATTACGAGCGTATTTGTGCGCAATTTTATCGAAAATAGGAAAGTTAAAAAAATAAGGGCTCACAAAAAACAAGTTATGAAATGCTCTTACACGTTTTTTAAATCACTTTATAAGAAACTGACTAGAAACTTTTTTATATGCCTCTTATGAATCAATAGCATCCAGGTATAACAAGAAATTGGAAGAATATCCTGGCAAATCGAAACGCTACGGGCCTGGGATCGAGGTTGGGAATAGCAACATTTTAGAGGAGGCGAAGTCATTGTTTCATCTTTTCTTGTATGTAAACTAAGAAACCTACTCAGAAATTTTATAGTGTTCTTAGATCTTAAAGGAACTTTTACTAGTTGGCCGTTAGCTTGTTTCTTATAAACGTGTACAACATGTTTGCAACTGAAAACGTTATTATAAGTAATGTTAAAGTAGCCCTAGTGTGAACTAGAAGTATAGAAAGAGGGAAGGGGAGTCCAATCCAACAAAGCCTTTATAAAAGAGAGGGAGATCGAGTTGTTTTATTATATTAAGAAAAAAGTTGAGAAAGTGAAGGAAAGAACTTCGAGCAAGAATTTGTTACAATTTTACTACGATCAAAGAAAGCAAAAATTCAAAATTTGTCTCCAATTTCTAACCTTGGAGAAACAAAATAAGGATTTCAACGACGATAAAAAGGCGTTGTCAAATTATTCAAAAGAACAATTTTGTTTTATTACAAACTGCCGAAGTTTTTGTAGAAAACCCTTTGACAAAAAAGTTTGTCAAAGTGAAGGCTCTTTTCGACCAGGGATCAAAAAAGTTATGTTAAGTTAAAAGTTCTTTGACACCAGTGGACGCGAAAAAAAAACGAAAATTTAGATAAGGTTTCTGTTCATTTGAAGGGGAGGGGAGAAGATTTTAAGGTTGAAGCTTTATATACAAATATTATTTGTTTACCCATAAAAACCGATCTGTTAAATGTGCGAAAGAAAAATACGAATTTTTAAAAGATTTGCAGCTTGCTGACTTAAGCATTAGCAATGAAATCGGTTTATTAATAGGTTCGGATATTTATTGGTTCCTAGTAACAAGCAATATAAGAACTGGTAAGGCTAGGGAACCCATAGCAGTAGAATCCGAATTCGGATGGCTCTTGAATGGGCCCATTCCCAGGGAGGATAAATGTTTAAGAATTATTTCAAGTGTTGTTTATGGGACATCGAGTCATGTTTTGTTTATAAAGTCAAATGGATTCAGGAAGGGAGATTTAGAAAACTCTTTGCATAAGTTTTGGGATTTAAAGACGCTGGGAATTGCTGAGAACGAAAGGTCTGTTTTAGAAGATATTGTAGTAATAATATCTAAAAAAAACGAAGAACATAGGTATGAGACTAAAGTTGCCTTTTAAGGACGATCGTCGAATTTTGCCTGACAATTAAAAGTTGTGTAAAAAACGTTTAGAGAATTTACATACACGGTTAAAAAATAACCCGGAGTTGTTAAAAAAGTATGACGACATTTTTATTGAGCAAAGGGAACTAGGAATAATAGAGGAGTAGCGTAGAGAATTGTCATTATGTTTTGTGTCATCCTGTAATTCGCGAAGAAAAAAATACCAGTAAGGTTAAAATAGTGTTTAGTTTCAGAAAGAGCGTCCCAAGCCAACCTCTGCACCAGTAACCTCGTCCCCAGGGCTCCTTTACCCTTATTATATGCGGATAGAGGAGCCCTGGGCACGAAGGTGTGTCCCTAAGGCACTTTATCTCTTAATCTCGCACGGAAAGGTTGCCTCTGTGCCCTCTGCGTTAGAATTTGCGTCCCTCATCTTAATGAGAATGTGGCGAGCCAATACCGTCAGTCTTAATTCCCCAAATATAATTTGCTTCACGGGGGTGATTCACAAATTTGGCTCACAAACATTGCTTCACAAATATTCTTTGGGTTGTTACAGCTGATTTTGGATAAGGAGCTTAAAGGCCAAAATCCGCACTAGCATTTTTGACCAATAACAATCTACATAAAATAATCACGTGAGATCAACAAACCACCAGCATGCTCAAATCAAAATTGGCGCAGCAACAAACAAAATTGTAACGTGAGAATCACCAGTTAATAAGAATCTTAGTGTAATACACAAATCTTAGTGTAATACAAAACCTTCCAGAAGAACCTTAGGGCTCACGGGCTGCTGTAGCAGATTTTGTTATAAGTGGGGCTATGAGGTTGAGAACTTCTTCGTATCATGCTGGAGACATACCAAACTGTTTGTAAAAAAAATCATGATCATGGATCCTAAGTTCTTGAATTATTCTTGATATTCT
Organism: Hydractinia symbiolongicarpus; assembly: GCF_029227915.1. Classification (NCBI taxonomy): domain Eukaryota; kingdom Metazoa; phylum Cnidaria; class Hydrozoa; order Anthoathecata; family Hydractiniidae; genus Hydractinia; species Hydractinia symbiolongicarpus. The sequence goes on along the minus strand of NC_079882.1, from coordinate 3,295,072 downwards.
TCTTTTGCCTTTCTTTCCAAAAATATTTTCCTTACCCACATCCTATGTTTACTCTTATGTGTTACTAGCAGTTGACGTTTTTTAATTAGAAGAACTAGAAAACACACATGGTTTTCATCCATACTGTTCTTATTGTCGTAGACGCAGAAACAAATTTTCGGAACAGACTGGAACAGATTTTTATCGTTATCCGGTCCGGTCCGCGGAACGTTTTCCGCGTGTGGATACTGGCCTTAAAGACCATGTGATTGTAAGTAAGTTAATTAAGTTATTTTTTATTGAAGAAAGTAAAAGACTGAATACTTTACAAATTTAATATTTATAACATGGAAAAACTTGTTATGTTAGAAAAATGTTTTTCGACCTATTGTTGGGCGTATATCCACTAGAAGTCAGATTTATTGTGTTGTTGTAATTTAAGACCTAAAAACGCTTCTTATGCTGTTAAGTATATCAAAAACCGAGGAATTAGGCACGAGGTTGCCTTAAGGTGTGCGCAAATGCGTCAAACTTTTCATCAAACTCCATCAAACTAGCGAGTTTGATGAAAATTTTGATGCATTTGAGTTGAACCATCAAACACGATTTTTTCGAAAAAATGAGTTTGATGAAGTTTGATCGCGATCGAACTTTTCATCAAACAAAATTCATCAAACCGAGTTTTGCTGTTTGGTGGCTGTTTGACGCATTTGTGTCGAATTTCATCAGTCATTTTTAAAATCCGCGATGAGTGAAAAACATCAACAGTGGAGGCTCTTTCGAGAATTTTCGACATTCGAATACTGCTTTTGATATTCCAAAACAAAAAAACATATGCTCATTCGGTCATTCATTGAACGTTGAACAAGACAAAAAAAAGTGAAACAGAGATCAAAAATGGCGATTTGTTTCCCAAAAAAAAGAGAGAGAAGAAGAAAACGGCTGCTAAAAACAAAAAAGAACTAAAGTTAAAAGTTGATAACGCCAAGGCCGCCAAAGATTGGACAGATGAAGAAACTTCTGAACTCATCGAACTCATATCAGCCGCCATTTTGAAATTATTTCGAATGTTTTGATAAAAAACGTGTTTGACGAGTTGACGCAAATGGAAAATTCGATTTCATCAAACTATCGCAGTTTGATGAATAGTTTGACGCATTTGCGCCCGTCTTTATAGCAAATGCAGGAAATAAGCTGTGTGATGAAGCCACTGGGGGAAGGTAACAAGGGTATTCATTCAAAATTATTAGCTTATTTTGAGCATAAATGCGCAAGAAGGCGTTAATGCGGAATGGGCTAAAACTTGAAGAAAGTATTTTTCGTTCAAGGTTAAAATTAGACTCCTCCTATTCGATTTATGCGACATTTCTTACTAAATAAAATTTGGCGCTAAAATTCTCTTGATGTCCTGTTTTGGTTTTGCGTCATTTTGATTAAGAATCTAGAAGGTGCAGTAAAAAAAAATGGGAGAAAAAAAGACTTGATTTACAAAATTTACATTCTTTTTGTTGCTTCAAATTTTTTATTTACATTTACTTTGTTTCTGCAGTAGGAGCTTCCTTTCCTTCCGTGGTACCTAAAAATAAAAAGATTAAAATAACAGCAGGATTCTTCGGGGTCGGAACAGAGAAGAAATAAAAATACATCTTTGACGAAACATTAATACTTGTATGTCTAGCTAAATATAAATGAACTTAGGAATACTTTTTTTCTCACATTTTACATACCTTCTTTAGCTGGACCGTTTCCTTTGGCTGATTCTCCTGTTTTTGGGGTTTTCTCGACTTTTTCAACGTTTGATACTGGAACGTCACTCATTATGATTTAGTTGAGTAAGTTGAAACTAAAAAGATAAGTAACATACATGAATAACATATTTGCATCAGTCTATAAAAACAAAATCCATAATAGCAAAACCGTGCTAACTCACCAAATTAGTTCAAATGTTAATATAACTTTCCACGAAGTTTAAAAAAGTAGAAATAAGTACGTTCTCTAAACCACTGTATATATAAGTTGTAAAAAAAAGTCTGGACCCTATTTATGAACAATAGATTCAAAACCAGACTACTCGATCGATCTAATGAACTTTACCCGCCAAAATCACAATCTGGTGTAGTTTGTTTGCCACCAAATACTTTTTGTTCTTTTTGAGTATAATTAAAAAAACACAGCAAGAATACTTTGTCTAGGGCTATACTACAATTTGTTATATTCAAAGGTTTTGTTGTTAAAGGTTACGAACCGGTTAAAATGTTCACATTCCGCAAATCCCGCGCACATATTAAAAATTTTACATTAACTTATTTTAGTTTCGAAAGTTTTATACCCATACCTCGCCTTTAGCTAAAAGCAAAAAGCCTGGAGATTAGGTTTCCCTTTTTTTTCATTTTTTTGCTTTGTACCCACTTTACAACAAGAAAATATCGATATAGTTGCAAAGCAGTTTCATAAATCAATCCGCGATTTTGGATAACGCTGTAAGCTAGGTCAAAAGTAAATGTGTAAAAATCCAAAAGCAGTTGGATTGAAAGACGTGCAAGGTTGAAATTTATAAATTTTAACCTAGAGACAAAAAATGAAACGAATTGAAAGTTTCAGATAGTAAAAAAATTATATATAAGTTGTAAAACTATATAAGTGTCGCGTAGCGTTGCGGTTATGGAGCGCGCTTGATTATCACAAGGTCCGTTGCTCGGTCCACAGCGCGTGTGCATGTTTAACAAGTGTCTTAGCCACAGCTACGGGTTAACCCATGCCATGTGAGGGAACTTGGGTAGAACACAGGACCCAAATTGCTAACAGTACACTAAAGAGGCTCTATCCTGTATAAATATTCATAATAATAATAATAACTTCTAGAGAGTCCTAATTGGTTTGTTTACAATGTCATGTTAGAATACAAAAGCGAATTCGCTATTGAACAATGAGTTGGAACATTAATTATTAAAATATTTATTGTGTTTTTTTTAGAAATCCGAAACGGAAAGTTTATGATTCATTGTTCCACGTTTTGAGCTACCATTAAACATTGCGAAATAAGAACCTTCTGCATGCTGAAAGCGCGAAAACTACTTGCGCGCCATCACAGAAATAAAAAAGGCGCCAAAATGCTGAAATGTAGAAACGACTGGTCTGCACACTCGTTTGCAGTTCAATTTTCTTGCAGATCACGTAAGGTGCGAATACCGGAATTAAGACCAGGGGCGTATTGAATAAGGGGCGGCGGCAAACATGAGATCTACTTTAGAACTGGAAGTAGAAAACAGAAATATCTTTATTGTTACCTCCATGTTTAGAATAGGAATAGGTTGTTGTTTCTTCATATTCATTGGCGTATTTGCATTTTTTTATACTAAAATTATAAAATCTGGCCTGCATTTTTAGTCAATCTGGTGGGTACAAATTGCAATTTCTGCAGAGTAGGCCTCGACTATGTTGACGGAGTCTAGGAAATCTTTCAGTCGTGAGTTGAATGAATTGCGAGTTGTGAGTTGTTAGTTGGTAAGTTAAAAATATTTACCAGCAATCGAGCTATTTTTCCGTGATTTTTTTCCTTTTTTCATGCGGGTTAAAAATTTCTCTTTATAATATTGTTTGTGAAGAATATTGTCGTTTTGAATCACGTTTAACTATAAATTCACGACTTTGGTCTGCAAATTATAATATTTAATATGATCTAAACGATTTATTTTGTGCAGGCGTCTTGTCTTTTTTTCAAAGGTATTATAAAGGTACTAGTCGTTGCCCGTGGAAAAATCCACGGGTTCGCCCGTCCTTTATAATTACCCATGGCAACAAAGTGGATAAAATATATCGCATTTGATATTCGTGTTTCCGTAGCACGATTTTCTAACTCAGCGGGGGGTCCGCGCAGAGACAGACAGACGACAGCTATTATTAAAAAAATCCACGGGTTCGCCCGTCCTTTAAATTCACCCGTCGCAACAAAGTGGACAAAAAATATATCGCATTTGGTATTGGTGCGCATTATGAGAATTTCGTGATTCCGTTACGGGACGCGGCTCTCGCGGACACACAGACAAAATGCGGCTATTATTAAAGAGATAGCTAAACCCAGACTTTAATATTAGAAGTATTGGTTGGGAGAAAGCTAGAAAGAAACACGTTGATCTCAATGGAGGATTTCATTCTTTAAACATTCTTTGTTTCTGTAATAGAAAATAGCTAGTGGCTACAACCATAATATTCCTGCAAAAAAAACTCAGCTAGGTCATTATTGTCCCTAGAGCTCTTTGAAATTAAAACCTCGTTCATCTCAAGGGGCTCTGGTGTCAAGAATGCAGCTAGATATTAATGTTTGTAAACAAAAAATAAAAAAATTAACAAAAAAAATTACAAGAAATTGTTCTTTTAATAAATGATTTATGCCTAGTTAGCTAACTATAGAAGTCCTTCATGTTCTTCACTTTACGCTAAGCCTAGCTAGCTTGAGAATTTTTTTCTTTTTTTCAAATATATAAATTTAGTTTAATCTCAACCTATATATAATGGTCACTACACCAGGAATACGAATTTATTTAGAAAAATAAAAATTCAGCTAAAAAACCTAACAAAACATAACAAAAAAATGTATCGCGGCTACATGCTAAGAGTTACACACCAACAAGTTTATAGCAACACAAAGTGCTACCTCCTCATCTCTCAAAAGTTCGTTAGTATCCAGTAGTAACGTGTTACAGCGAGTCAAATTAGTTCGACGTGGAATTTTTATTAAACAACTTTATTCTGAGCAAAACCTATATTTTGATTTGTCTGGTCTTCTTTGGTACATTTCTTTTTTTAAGAGATTTGATGTGAATCGACACAAAAGTAACTATTCCAGAGAACTGAACAATCAAATATTTAAGTAAATGTTTTTCTTCATCCCCAACCTCCTTCTGGCAGTCGTTATCTTTTTTATATTCGCATTGGCTGAACATATTTACGTTTGCTCCAGGTTTTCGTGAGCCGATTTCAGTTTCCTAGTTGTAATAACTTCCTCATTCATTGCTGACAAAACTCAAAATAGCGATTTGTTTCCTTTACTTTTAAGGTCCACGAGTCTTCAACTGAATTTCTATGCTGTCCTTCTTTTGTTTATCGAAGAGTTCGCTCGCAATTTTTTCTGTTACTTTAGAAGTTCTTAGTTCTTTTTACAAGATAGGTATAGATATATATTTTCTTATACTTGTTTTAAATTCATCAATCGTTATTTCAAATTCCGTTTGCTTTTCCTCCAGTAGATTAATTCTGTCGTTAACCCTAATGTTAAGTGAGAACTAAGAATTAACTAAAACGCGCCTTTTGCAGCTCACGCACGTAATTTGCCGAAAAAGACTTAGTTCCCGAAACGCAGCTCTAACGAAGACAAGGTTGCTTGCATGCGACTCACAACAGACTTTAGGAAGCACACATGTACCAGCTCCATAAACCGTCTTAAAGAAACAGGTTTCTAATTCTAGGTACCAATTTTTTTTTTTTACTATTTCTTATTGGTTGAAATGATGCTGATGCTTCATGGTATAAAAGTTAAAAATATAAACAAAGAAATGGCAAAAAAGTGTTCTTAACATTCTCGTCCTCAGAGCTCTATGTCGCAACTTTTTTCTCCCTTTTCACCCCTCACCACAGCAACCTGTCATCTTTTTGGTGACTTGTCTAATCTCAAAGAGCTCTGGGATCGAGAATGTGTTCTTAAGGCACTGTTTTTCTGCGTAATTGCTTACATTTCCTTGAATTTTATTGTCGGAAAACTCAATAGAAAAAATATGCACTGAAGAATTCGAACAAGTTTTACTTTTTTAAAAAATAACTCTAAAGCTTGTTATTAGCTACGTTGAGTCGACGATACTTTCAATTCATTGCGCATGCTTGGGTAAAAAGCTCGTGAATTTGCTCTGCTCGAGCGGAAATGTAGCGAAACTGTTGTAACGAAAACCAGCCTTAGTGCTTTTTAATAAGTGCGTTTCTAATACTGCTCGCTCTTTCAATTCAAATGCGTAACCATGGGTGGGGTACACTTTAAAATCCTTAAAAATAGACAAAGAGTTCCACCAGTGCATATGTGTCAAATTGTCTCAGATAGGGTAAATAATTCGTAAAATGTGTAAAATATTCGTCGTACAAAAATTGCAGCCTAAAATATTTTCATTGTACGAAGTAAAAGAATAAAAAATTACTAGTTAGTCTTTTTCGGAACTTTTTTTTTCTCACTTTTTTCACCCCTCACCACAGGAACCTGTCGTTTTTTGGTGACTTGATAAAAACGCCGTATTTATATATCATGAAGGCAAAATGCCCTGGGAAGGGATTGCACTTAAAAGGAACCTTAAAAAGATCAACCCTGCCCAGGTCATCCCGCCGTTACGATATAAAAGAGACAACAGGCTCTGGGAACGAGGTTATTAAAAGATAACAATATTGAATATAGACTAGCACGTTCATGAAGTAATTGAGCGTATTAAAAAACCCACAAAAATGATAATGAAATCTGCGTCACGTGAAAAGTGACCAAGTTTAACAAAGGTCTTACATAAGATGTAGCATGTCAGACAAAAAATGGTAAATCTCCATCTGCTGTAAATCTATCTAAACATCCGTGATGTCCAGGCTTTGGACACGATGAAAACTTCCCTCCTACATAAGGTTCCCACCCACTTTCATGGTTGACAGTCATCCAGTGCTCAGCGTGCTTATAAACACTGTAACCATATCGATTCCGGACATATAACCCCGGGTTTTCGGGAAGAAACCAATGCTTTAATGTTTGTATGCTTGTTCTCACGCCTAAGTTGTGTAGGTCATCTTGACCAAATACTTGAACACTCCATCCATGAGCTCGAATATGTAGCACTCCGCCTTTAACACGGCCATCTTGTGTGCAACAGGTAGTGTTTTCATGAATAACTACTTCGTATCCTGCCTTTTGAAAGACGAAGGAGAGGTTTTGAAATGAATAAAAATCTTTTGATAATACCGATACATCTGCGTCACGTTCCCATGGCAATATACCTCCAAACTTCACAGCTCCCAACACTGATCCTTCTTGTAATTCACATGTGATGTTGAACTGGTAACACTGATCGAAAACGAAATTTAACGCATCCTTCAGGTTCTCCAAGCAACAGGGAGGAACTGCCATACCTTTTTGAAAGGTGCATTTTTTCTTTGACGCGTGCGGATATCCTTTTCGGCAGCCATACCATTTTACGGAACCATCGCTATATACAATCTTTTTAATATCTCTTATTCTTGCAAAATACTTTAATTGATAATCAAACACGGTTGGTTGGTATGTGTAGAACATTACATCGGGGCAAACCAGTATTTTATGTCTCGATTGGTTGATACGCAAAAAGAAATCTTCATAAATACCGTGAGTTAATTTTGAATTGAATTTTATTGCAACTAAAAATTTCTTTTTTGAGAGGAAAGGACTGGAAACAAAGTTACAACGAAGGCATTCATGTTCTGAGACTCGGTAACCCTTGGTGTACTTTAAGGTATACAATTTTAACATAGTTTGATAGCAACTTCTGTCCCATTCTCCAGTATCAATATCCTTGCTAGCAGCACCGACAATATCAGCTTTTGATATTTCTTGCACATGAACAAGACGCTCAATATCTACTGTTTTTTTATCAAACTCTCCGAGAAACGGGGTTATCAAGACATATGGAGTCGCAACTTCATGTAAAATCGAGTTCAAGATCATTCCAATATAGTTTGTTTTATTTGAAAAATATATTATTTTTACTGAACTGGGTAAGTTCTTTGAAAAGGCACCACTTTCTGATTTTTCATCCATTAAAATATACATCGGCAAAGTTATCTTTTTAAGCGACATAACTAAAGTTTTGGAATATCGTGGTCGATCCAGGATAAGTGTAACAGACTCATGAAGCTGTGGTCTCTTGCATTTTTCCCGAACAAAACCCGTTTTATAACGGGGATAACCATACATACTACCGTTATAATATTCGCCACAGCTGTACATGGTCTCCTGCTGAGAATTTCCAGTTGCTTGCGTTGTTGTGGTTGTTTTTCTAGTTGGTGTAGCTGTAGTCTTTTTCGTCACTTCGGATGACACCCTTTTCTTTTTGATCTGGTGAATGAGGTTTTGAACCTCCTCATAAGATTCGTCTATCAAATCTATGTCTTGGTCCTTCGATGACAATTTCAGCAACAAGAGTTGTGTTGAGAAGGATTCTAACCTCCCTAAAAACATTTCCTCACGTATGTTCAAACAAATTTCTTTTTCATCGAGTTCGAATGAGCGACGATTCACCGAATTACCACAACTTTTGGATAATATACTGAAGAACCCACTAAACTTCGCTGTTACGTACAAGACCAGCATAAATAGTGTTGTTATTTTAAAGAAGCGCATCCATTTCTTTGACATGACGATGACAACTCTTTATTTGCAGAGAAACCTGTTTGGTAAGGTTTCTGTTGCCAGGAAACATGTCAGTATTAATTTTCACATGTTACCAATACACGAATATGTATGTATTCGTCAAGTGAGTTTTGCGAAAGATCAATAAGGCATGTTCATTTTTTAAATGCCCACTAGGTAATATGCACAATGTGAAAACTTGAGGTATGATTGCGAGCAGTGAAAAATTATATTTGCTGCGTATATTGACAACTGCTTTCCTTTTTGGCGTCGCAAAACTACTAGTGATGGAAAGTCCGTTTTGTGTTTGTAGGTTTAAGGGTTAGATCGTGAGGGTTAGGGCGTGAATCGAGGACTTTTCTTTTATTAACTAGGGAAATAAACCCCTTCCCTGCCTCCCTATGTATAGAAGAAAATTGATATCGAATTACTAATTAATCTGTTTTCAAGTGAGTTTCCCGGGTGTTTTGAAACTAAATTGAAGCTTTGAATTCTCTAAGACCCTGCGGGACTTTATGACGAGGTTACCTCCCGTGAAAAATCAAGTTGAGCTCATATGAAAGAGCTTAAAAGGTTGTCTAGGAATTCGAATATTTTTTTTAAAAAATTCTTGATTGGTTCTTTAGAATTTGGACTAAGAAGATTCACTAATTATGCATGATGTCATGAGTATGCCGTGCAAAGGTGTTAATTTAACATTTTTGAAAAGCCATATAGAGTTAAAAATGTTTTCTGGCCGTTCACTTTGACGGGTTTTGAACATTTTCATGATTTTTTTTTAGTTACCATAATTATGCTCAATGCATACTCATGACGTCACAATTTCGCATAATTACAAGCTCGTGAGCTTGTTACAAGCTCGTGAGCTTGTTACAAGCTCGTGAGCTTGTATTAAAACGCAAATGTGTCCTACAAGAATGGAAATTTTTGCCTCTCTGAGCACCGACACGGGAGTAGTCGTGTGTTCGAATCTCATCTTGGTAACTATTTTTACTTTTTTTTTCTTTTTACTAACTCGTAACTAACTATGTCCGAAATAATCAATTGCAACGTCACAGATTTAAATTTCGTACCTAAACTCTCTAAGTACTTGGAAGTCATCTAAATGACGTTTCAGGCCAAATTTGGTATTTGTTTTCGACAAAACTTGGCACAGTTAACAAAAAAAGTATGCTGAACATAATAGTGACACCATAATTTTGATTTTTGTCACTTAACGTCATTTTAGGCCAAATTGGTCCAAAAATTAAAACTATTTTAGACAAAACTTGGCAAAGTTAACAAAAAAAGTATGCCGAACATGATGACATTAAAATTTTGATTTTTTGTCACCTAAATGTCATTTTAGGCCAAAATTGGTTCGAAAATTAAAATACTTTATTTTCGACAAAATTTGGCACAGTTATCAAAAAAAGTATGCTGAATATGATAGTGACATCAAAATTTTGATTTTTGTCACCTAAATGGAGTTTAAGCTCATAAACTTTTCAATCGCGCGACTTTCAACCATAAATGTTAGGCTGTATTTTTTGTTAGCAGAAATTGTAAAGTTGGGTTGCATTGTGGATGTTTCATAGTTGTGCATTTTTAATAGCGAGATAGTTTATGCAGCGCCTGCATATTGTTTATTTTTTAAAAAGATAAGATTAGTGTTCACAAGCTTTATTTAACTAACTGGTAAAGTAAAGTTGTTTCCACCAAAGTTTTCAAAAGTGAGTATAGGCAGAATTAAGGTCTCCCCAAATGCCGGGAAAGTAGTCTGCGAAAAATAAAATTTCCACAACAATACGTAAGAGAAAAACGAAGACGCTCCACCATATATAAATAATTACGAGAACGAAATTCTTTTTGTAGCGAAAAGAATTTCTCGTTCTCGCTTTCTTCTTTCTGTCAGTCAGATTACCCCAGACTGACCCAACGAAAATTGAAATTTCGAGGAATTTTCCGTTTAAGAAGATCTCACAAATCAATTTCGAAAAATAACTGCGTAGTCCACAAGAAATGTTATTGCCCATCTGAATAGCAAAATATGTCGTGTCTAACTTCGTAACAGAAATCACAATTTAATAGACAGCTTTTTGTAAACTTTATTCGCGAGGTTGTTTACGTATATCATACGTCTTGTTAGTACTACTTTTAAGACAAGTATCTCGATAACGGATAAGGATATTTCAAAAAAATAAAAAGATTTCTAGACAACTTTCAAAGATCTTTCATATGAGCTCAACTTGACTTTTAGCGGGAGATAACCTTTAATAGAGTGCCAATCTGTCCCAGGACTCTCTTCTACACCTTTTATCACATGCTGACGGGATAGATTGATAGGCACCCAGAGGTTAACGTTTTATTTTATTCTCTGGCGAACAGAGCACTGCAAACAAAGCATCACGCAAATTTTGATAGTTTTACTTAGTTATTTTTTGTCTGTTTGTTATTCTGGGTACCTAACAATTTATTGTATTTTGATCTTAAAATCGATTTTTTATATGTAAGAAATTCTACAACATTTCGCAGACCTATCCCCAATTTCTCGTGACCTTTTCTTACACAAAACTATTTACCGTAAGAAAAGCTAGCATTGTAGGTATTATGACTGCGAGATGACACGAAAGTCCTTCATTATGACGTAAAGGCCGTAAGATATATTCTTAGTCGTAGCAAAAAGAAAATAATATATAAACAAAAATTCCCACGCTCTACACCAAACCAAATTCACGACCTCCTTTTACTCTGACGTCATCCTCGCTTTTTCATTTAGGGGAGTTGATTTTTTAAGTCATATATCTGTTTACACACGAAAATCATGTCACCTTACCCACTGTGACATTCTGGCCACATTTAATTAAAAAGGACTGGGGAGCAAAATTCTCTTTCTATAAGTGTATATAAAGAAAGGTGTCATTAGGATTAATTGCTCGTAAGTGAATGAAGTAATTAAGTATATTGTCACTAATCGATCCACTGATAACATCTATTCACAGCGGCCATTCATTCATATGGCCGATATACTACTATATAATTACTGATATAACTGGCAGCCATCAAATCACTTGAACGCGTGTTATCTTGCACTTTCAGCTTCGTTTTAAAATGTCTGTAGGTGGAGCTTGAACGAAAGATAAAAAATCCCTGAGAGAAATTTGATATTTTAACAACATCGCATGTTTAAGTTGTTTCGGGCCTGTGGCTCCTCCTTATATGAATCTGAAGTGTACAACTTGGTCCCGAGTCCCTCGAACATAAAAGATTAGAATACTGACAAATTTAATTTTCCCAAACATTAACCCTTAGACGACGAATCACGTCATTATATGTGCCCAAAAATTAGGTAAAAACCACCAAAAGTGGACAGGTACAACTCCTGAGGAGTATATAAAGTCTTAGCTACCCTTGGTTTAGAAAGAAAATAAGTTGAGATACACAAGGTACCAAGCAAGTAGCAAGCAGATCTTTTGTCTAGTTGTGCCAACCACAACCGTTGGGAAGGCGAGTTATTTTTTTGACAAAACAGGTCTTTTCAAGAACGGGTGCGTATTTTCAGGGTTTATCATTGATGATTATGGAGGGTATATTTTATCTACTGACAAAAAGTACTGGGTACTAAAATGACAAAATTCAGTTGACAAAAGGCGACTTCAGCCACAGTGGGAAACCTGTGCCAGATTGTAACAAGAGAAATCCGATTAGTCTAACACAACAAACATTGTAAACAGATTAAATTCGTTATTCTTTATATCTCAACGATAGAACCTCAGGCGAAGTTGCTATCCGAACGAAATGACTATCGGTGTCTGTTAGACACAGAACTATAATGACCATGAGTAATTATGTCTAGTTTCTTTCTAAAAGAACATTATTCGCAAATGTATTATGTGGAACAAAGAAAGTTCCACGTGGTAAAACATATAAATCTTGTGAAAAATAAATAAGAGAATAATTTTGTTTTTCTTCATATTAAAAAAATTTCCACATCTTTAGTTCAATTTATTTATTTATTTATCGCTTTTTTTAATTGATCTAAATAAGTTCTTGCTTGTTTAATAAATATGTCGATGTATGAATTGAGTTCATTGAGATTTTCTTTTAATAGGACCGCCATTATGATTCCAACGATAAACAAGAAGAGTACGGTGTAACACAACACACCAAAACAGTTCGATTCTTTGCCACGTTCTATAAAAACAAAGCAAAACAAAAGAATATTTAAAACAACAGAAATCATTCGAGAGTTTGATCTAACACCTACGTAATCTATCTGACACACATTGACGGACACGTGACGGGACATGTGACAGGACAAATGACATGTTACTGCTAACAACACAATTGGTCCAGTATTCAATCGCATCCTCCCAAACGTCTAAATTTACAAATGGGTTTTTCTTCAAAATAAAGTTTTACTCATCAAGTGTCAAAGGTTACGATTACGTAGTTACTCTTCAGGGCAGACGTTTTTTTCTTCTGTGACGTAACCTTCCACAAATAGCGACAAATCTCATTTTATCGAAAGGAAGTTTTCTAAACACAACAACTTGTGCGAGAATGACGCAAAATAATTTGTTACAAAGCAAGTGGTTTTGAAAAGGCCAAAAAACTTTCCACTTATGTTGAAACGCATTAAAAAACTTTAAAACCTCCAATAAACAAAAGGGAACGGACGTAATATAGGGAGTAGTACCTATTATCAAAATTAGGCTTTAACGAAAGGCCACTTATAGCAAATGAATGACGAGGGTTTAATAGTTCCGTAGGAAAGAACATTTGGTCTTTTAAGGAAATGTGTAACGAAGTAACTTCTCTTTATTAGGAAATCATGTAACGTGCTAAACAAACAAACCTTGTGAAACTGACTGCGACATTTTTTCATTGTTAGTCATTTCTAAAAATAGAAATGTTTTTTTTTGCGTGATGTAATATTACTTTGAAAAATGGAGAATACAGTACGTGAAAGGATTGTTTTATACCTTCTGTGTTATTTGTTTGCGAGTTTTTCAATTTATTATTTAATTTCTTTTCCTCGTGTCGCCTTTTCTTCTCTTCTTTTCTTCGTTGTCGTACATTATCTTCTTCTTTTTGTTGCTTCAAAAGCCGACCTTAAAAAAAAGTAAACACAAAAATAACACGAACAGCAAGTTCTAACTTGTTTGATTATAAATATAAATTTTGCACTAACAAGCAAACGCTACAGGATATCATGACAACAAAATGCCCTACTTTGTTCACGTTTCTTCGCCTTTTTCTCCCTCTCAAGATTTTCATTGTAAAGATTTTGATAATAGCCAACAATCTAAATTAAGAGACAAAACAAATCCACCAGGTGTCAGGTCCTCGTGTTTTGAAAAAAATAAAAACTTTTCTTTGATACTTTTTGTGAAGACAGCGTCATAAATTACAACAAAAAATCAATGTAGGTGCAGGTGGCGAATAATTTCAATTTAATATTAAATTCAGTGTTGAGTAATATTAATTTAATATTAAATTCAAAGACAATGGGTGGGAAATCAACTGAGCAATAAAACAGTTTCAAAGCTGGGTGTTGCGAAACAATTTTTTGCAAACAGCGCCAACACAAAAGAATGCAAATTTACATTTGATGCCAAGCACGTCAAGCTATGATTACAACAACAGCGAATGTTAATGATAAATCCATTATGTAAATTGCAAGGATAACATGGAAGATTAAGGGCATATTAAAATTATTAAGCGGTATATACACGTAATAGTGAAGATTTTACTTACATTCTTTGCACATTGTTGACATTCCAACGGCTTCAAGCAATCTCCCACAACAGAAGGCAAGTTTTCTTGTATTGGGTTCCCTTTTAGGTCTAACCATTTCAACTGTGTGAACTGTCGAAAACTCAGTGGTAATTCTGACAAGTGATTATTTAGTAAGTCCAGCTTAACTAAACGACTTAATGAACCAAAATCTGCTGGCAGTTCAGTGAGTGAATTTTTGCTTAGGTCTAGATGTACCAACTGGACAAGCTTTGTAAAATTGTCCTATAAATTAAAAAAAGGAGTAAAATAAAAAACATAATAACGGTGGATGATGTTTGAATGATCATCCAAACATCACAAACCCTAACAGCTATGTAAAAACAAGAAAAACACTAACCGGCAATATATTTATCTTGTTACATGATAAATCCAGTACTGTGATTTTCGTAAATGGCAACTAAAAAAAACTTCTGTTTCTAAATACATGAAGAAAATTGTTTGCTAAAAGAGGTGCAGGAAAAATTGTTTGTATATTTTTACAAAATTTAAGAAGTAAGTACCACAAGCACTCATGTCCTAAAATTTATTTAAAGGGACCCCAAAATAAAACGATTAGTATCAATTGTTAAATCTCAAAGTATCAAAATGCTTTAAAATTACAAACGGGAAAAAATATTTTTTTTTTTACATGTGGAATTTAATAATTTTAAGGTATTAAAAGTTTTATAGCAAATTCATTAAATTTTTATGCTCAGTGTAAAATGCTAACAAAATTCTAAAGAGAAAATATAAACAAAAGGTACAACTATTCAAGTAATCAGTGGTGGTATGCTTTGCTTGTCATTTTGTGTGAGCTGGTCTTTTTTCCACTATACAACGAACTCTATTGTAAACTTTTTACACAGGTGTTTGCACAGAAATAAATGAACCGCGTTAATTATTTATGGCTGGTTGATGAATGCTATGCTGAGAATTTTAGAGCATATGATGATCCATAAATTTTCTTTGCATCAAACAACAAAATATTTCAACTATGTTAAAGTAGTAACAAAAAAATTCTAACACCTTTTAAAAAGGAGACTTTGAAATCAAAAAATTTCATAATATTTACATATGAAACAGTTATTAAACGTTATAATAACATTACACCATAAACAACTTGATGTTCATACAATATCCTTTTACTTCCCTTTACTTTACATTTCAAAATATCATAGTTATCATATTACAACTCATAAGCAAAAAATTAAACTAAAAATATTTATTGTAAAGACATGCATGTTTTTGTGGTTTTATCATGTTAAAGCATGAACTACTAGCCAACAACAAACTCACTTGTACGCATTCCTTAAATGTACTAATCATCAACATTTGCATTATTTCTGACGAAGCACAAGACAACAGACCTCAACAAAGTAATTTCTTAAGATAACTTTCAACAATTTAGAGGAAATGATAGTACAAAATAAGAAGAGCTGTTAATAATAGTTTACTAAAACTCTTTTTTCTCTCTTTTTTCAAAAAAAATATATATTATCTTTGATACTAAGAAATTTTGACAAAAGGTTAGTTTTATGTTAAACTGAAAAAGTGAAAATGAAAATTCAGTTCGTTAATTTATCATTAAATGCCATACTTGTGCAAATAAAGATGAAAAACCTTTGCCACTTTAACACCGATCCTAAGCAGAAGATGAATGTTATAAAAACGTAAATGAGAAGCAAATGTCCAAAGTTGCTTTTCCCAATGTAAGTGGTAGTGTCTTACACCCTAATACAACTCAACTAAACTTTACTCAACATCAAAATGCAATTGCAGTATAATTTCACACTTGCATGAAAAACATGTTGGTTTGGCCATATTCAAAATATATTTTACATAAACATGGCGTTATTTCTTATTACAAAAGTGAGCCATTGGGAAAATTTTTTGCAAAAATCCAAAAAACCTGTAAGTCACAGCCATATTTGGTTCTTTATTTTTACTATGTGCGGTGCCATTTCAGGTTTAATTTTGGTCAATCAACTGCCCTGGTTTTCACTTGTTTTGCATAGAATATTGAAAAGGCTTGGATAAGTAGGAAGCTTATGTTAGCAATCAATTCATTTTGCTTTATATCCAGGATGTTGATTTACAGACAGAAGGAAACAATAATGCATGAGTGTGAAAGTTTAACTGCTGTTGTTGTTTACTGATCCATTTTTAAATTTTAAACTGAATCAGTCAGGTGATGCTAACAAATTATATATTTGATGTTGACAAATAAGCCAACAAACCAAATACCTAACCTCTTATGACTTAGTAAACACAGTGAAGAATATTCCTGCATCTTAATTTTAATGTATATAGTATATATATACATTTAAGATACATACTTTTAAACTGTTTTTAACGACAAATTAAAAGCTATTGATTCTTTTTTCCTTGTTGAAATTTTGAGGAGAATGTGATTAACCTTATCTAAGATTCTGCATTTAATTCCTGCTGATGTTGTTAAACTTTGGTTCAATTTGATGTAGTATGGAAACAGTTCCGTATTATAAAACTCTGAAAAAAAAGAAAAAGTTTGCCGATTTTATGTTTTTTTTTGTAAAACAGAAATTATTTTCGACTTTGGAGACTGTTTTTCTGTTTGGCTCGAGGGATAAGGCTAATATATCTTCAATACAGGTGAAATTTGATTAAAACTCCAGTAGTAACAAGCCCTGAAGTACACATAATTTCCATATAATAGATCTTTTTGAATGTTTATATTTTCTGTGGTAAGCCCTTCTGACACTAACAACTGTGTGGCATGTAGAAAGATACGGAAGCTTGCTGAAGAAAGGTCTTTTCAAGCTTATTTCTTTTAACAGAACAGAATTATCGAGTGTAGATGGATACCTAGCAATCACATCTTTTGCTTGCCACGCAAATTTTAAAGCTGAAAGGGCTTACCCCCGGAAAATGTAAACATTCAAAAGGTCTATATTTTAAAGTTTATTGGTATAGGGCTTTCTATTGGTAGAATGATTATAACGAAGAAACCCAAATTAGCTTGTGGAAGACGGAAATTGGTGTCCATATTCACAAACTATTTCCTATTTTTACAGAAAAAATTTCTAAATATGGAAACTGTTTCTCAACACGAAACTGTTTCCATATCTGTACATTAAGCCACCGTCAAAAATATGTTTGGTTAGCGTCATTTCTAATTACAAAAGTGAGTCGGTTGGTTGGTTGGATAAAAATTTTTCATGAAAAATTACAAAAATACTACATATCGCAGCCATATTTTGTTATTCATTTTAAATCCATTTCAAGTTCAATTTTTGTCAGTCAATGTTGTTCACATGGTTTTTGCTTGTATTGCCGTATAAATACGAAGCAGGAAAATATAGCACTGAGTCACACAGTGCAGTCCCCTATTGAAATAACATTCGGACGTAACAACCATAATTCGGAGGGCTGCTGAAAAGGTAAATGGTGGATTTTGTTGCGTGTCTAAGATTGTTCGTAGATTGTTTGGTTTATTTTTTACAAATTTATCGATTCCCCGACTTGACTTTTTCGCCTTTCAAAGTGAGTCGGTTGGGTGACACTAACCAATTATATTTTTAAGGGTGGCCTTATTATCCTGGAACTGGTTTAATATTTAATTACAGGTCTGCATTCATTATGTTGTGTGGGAGTAAATTTTTCAAAAAATCTTTGCTTTTTTTAACGTGAAACCCAAAACATAATGCGTATTGTATCTATATTTGAGTTTTTGTTAATTTCGCTTTATTTTAATTCACATACTTGTAGGTGGCTAGCTAGTTCTTTTTTCTCAAGTGCTATAAGTATAAAAAAGATGTACCATATCTTTAACAGGTACTTTGGATATTCCACATAAACTGAGATCGAGTTCATTATCTTCTATTTTAGATTTGATTTTCTCTCTAGTCCACAACTTTTCTTCCGCCATTTTGTCCTACGTAATCATTTGATTTTTTTACGGTAGCCAACAAAATGCAACGTCAAATATTTTCTAAAAAGGGGAGGGGCATAATTTCGTTTTTTTGGAAAATGCTAATGAAAAAAATATATAGTCATTTTGGCTAATACCACTACGCACTTTTTAAATTTAACTAAAATTTCTAGACCTTTAACAACTTCTTAGTTTTAGAATATATAGTCAAATACAAAGAAAATTTGTTATGTTTCCCGCCAAATATCATCCGGCTCAAACGGCCCGGCCGATGTTAAATTAGAATTTCTTTATCGATCAAGGTAGAAACAAGATGATCAAACTTTACATTCTCTCAAGTCTGCAAACAAAAATTATGTGTTGTTTACAGACGCGACATAAAAACAATGGCCGATGGTTTTGCGTTTCCTATAAATATCGAGCTCACACCTCTAAATCACCTTGTGTCTGTTAAGATTGGATTGTGGGGAATTCATTGTAAAACTTTAAACTTGTGGTGAGTTTTTATTGAATTTTATCGTGGTTGAAAAGTTTGTATTTGTATGATATTCGTCATGTAGCTACGCGGGAAGTCTATTTATTCAAAGAAATCATGTCTTTTCGTTTAGTTTTGTGATCAAAACCTTCCAATCGCAGTAATGGCTGATAGTAAACCAGACGTCAAAGAAGTTGAATCTTTCGACAAAACGAAATTAAAGAAAACTGAGACTAAAGAAAAAAATCCTTTACCCACGAAAGAAAGTAAGTAGTGATGTTACCTAGCTTAGCTAGCTACATATTATTTGAAAAGTTAAATATGTGCCCTTCCCACTTTTGACGTAATAAAATATCGCATTACACCAACAATTTGACTTTCTTTTTAGCAATCGAGCAAGAAAAGACAGCATAATTTAATGATTGTGCTAAATAGCTATATTTGTAAATTATTGTCTTAAATGGTATAAAAATCGTTCATCGCATACACAAACCATCTCTGGTTTTCGTTACGTGAAAGATCTCTGAAGAAATGTAATTTATTATCATGGAATAGCTAGATTGAATACAGATAACAAAACCATTAATTGAACATTAATTCTACTAAACGTTTATTTATCTGCACTCAATCTACTTCAATATCTGTATTATTTTTTTAAAACACGATGTATGGAACGTGAAAAATTGACTTTTTGTATTATGCTTTACCTTGTGAATGATTTTTACTTCCGTTGTAGACACTGTGAGTATAACCAGTAATTTGAACTGGTTGTCAGTACGCACATGCAGCAAATAACGGGAAGTTAGTGTTCTAGCGGAACACGTTCGCTCGTAAATATACTACGGTTTAGTTGCGTACAGAACGAGGCAGAAAGAAGTTGTAATAAAAGCAATTATGCCACGAAATTTAGCCAAGGTCTGAACGTGGTTGATGTATAACATCTCTCGACAAATTAAGCAAAAGGAGGTTGTAAAAAGCTGTGTTTATTCCGAAAATCTCTTATCCACCAGTATAAACTGAAAGACGACACAACACTTAATGATACGGTTTTACTTTCGTAAGCTGTTTTTTTTTGTTTCCAAAATTGGCTTTCACACCTAGATACACCTGTTGGGGAATGAACTCACGAAGCTTTCTCTATTCCCACACTGTGTTCCTTTTTGTTGAAAAATTAAATATCATAGAACTGTTTGGGGAGGTATAAAAGGATTCTGGAACTGAAATTCAAATACATAAATATATCCGAACAGGCTGTGCAGAAAGAAAAACTTTTTGAGAACATGTGCAACATAAAAATGCTACTTAAACAACCTCGTCGCTGGGCCCTTTTTATTTTTGATGAGTTACGAAGCGAAAAAAATGTCCCTGGTAATAGATTGGTAATACATTGCCGTTAGCTACTTTGGAAGAAACATCCCAGTCGATGTTTTTATCTCTAAAGTAATCGAGTAAGAAGTGTTTAACAAGTTTGGCATGTTTTATACAAAAAGTGGAAAAAGCAAAATGAGAAGTCAAAAAACGTGACTGTCGGGTTTATAAAATGCGAGACTCGTCTTGATTATCAACCTTGCCCCTTTTTAACCAATGTGATAACTTTTGACCTAAGACGACGGCATATGGACTGTCTGGACATGAATTCTATATGCGGTACATTTTGTGACGTTGCAAATTTATGCAATTTACGGCGCAACTCATTGTGTGTTCCAGGATCCCTTATAATGATCTGAAAAAAAGAGCGTATTGTTAAACTTCATTTTTCTCCGAGAAAGTTTTAGCCAAAATTTGTTTTGGGTTGTTAATAACAAATTTTCATGACCAAGCTGATTGGCATAGAATAACTCATAACATATTCATTAGCGCATCTGTAAAGTACATACCAAATTGCACTGACCGTTCTGCCCCGTAACTGTAATGGTGCCTCCTAGTCAACATTTTACTTTCGAATTCAGCTTTTCACTTGTTTTGTTGTAATTTCTCGCTTATGTGGCAAGGCCTACTCGTTTGTTGGCTTTGAATTTAAATGATTAATTTAAAAGATGTTTCAGGAATAAAAATAGATTTGTGACGCCTGAGGAATCTCAGGAATTTATTGTACGAAATATGTGTTTTACAAATCAGGGGGCTAGTTGAAAAATTACAAAACAACTTCAAAGTTTCCCATTCATTCAACTACTGCATTTTGCATTCGGGATTATCATCGTTTGTTGCTTTTGGGATATTAAAAATCTTGTTGGCTTCATTATCAATTTTAATGTTCCTATTAATATTTCCCACCGAGCTGGATTGTAAAGGTTCCGGTGATGGCGTATTTGATAGCTCCGAAGATATCTTTTCCTTTGTCTCTTGATTCTATACAAACAATAGGATATGAAATTAAAACGTTTAAAATTGCTGTATAAGGCGAAAAAAGAATGAAAGCGGTTATAGACTTTCATTAACTTTTAGTCAGGGATAGTTAGGTACCACAGAACTTTTAGGGGCAAAGTAAAATAATGTCAAAGCTTAACCTCCCACGATTTCATAAGAAAGAGCTTGGAAAGTTGTCTAAGAATATTTTAATTTTTTTGAAAAGTCTTATTGGTTCTCGAGATTTGACTAAAAAGTTTCGCTAATTATGCATGACATCATCTCCGGATCTAAGTGAGGTGTTGCATTTAATGGTTTTAACAAGTTTTACCAATGTCACTCTAAGCAGATCAGTAAGAAGAAATTTCAAATCTTACCAACGTCAATCGTATTTGCTCCAGATGAAGCTTTTGATACCTATGTAGACATTACCAATGATCTTTACTTAAATGTTTAGTATTTTGAGAGTTTGATTCAAAAAGCCAACTCTTACATGTAGATATTATTTCAGTGCGGAATGTTTTATCCCGGTACGCTCTTGAATGCCAGATTTATCTCTGAGATAAATAAGTCAAACTTTCTTTGAGAATCAATGACTCTTTAAAACCAAATTGTTTTTTGCTTACATGATTGGATTTTTTCATTCCTGTTTTGCTCTTTGTTACAAGACTTACATTTTTCATATTAGTAGCGGCTTACCTCTTTTGTTAACGATATTTTACAAGTTGTATGTAGTATGACTGTGCTTATCTTACGTTCATATTCTTTAAATGATTGTTATATCACTGTAAGTCATATTTTGGAATTATTCTTCATTTGATGCTCAAAATCAATTTCTGTATTCATTCTTATCAAACTAGTAGTTATTATGATCTCATACAAGTCAAAATTAAAGTATTCAGGATTATCATTAGTACACAAACTTGTCCAAAACGAGCATCTGAGGATTTCCAGAGCCAAAGGCAGAAAAACAGTCATTTTGGAATACTGCTTCCTTAAGAGCTCCTAACATTGTGATCACATATTCTAAAAGCAGAATGACAAGATGTCCGAAAATTTTTAGTCCGAGTGTCCAGTTTTGACAAAGTTATATCAAAATATTTGTTTTTTGAAAATCGTGAAAATACATTTTGGGACAGTCTAAAAAAACACTGACATATGATGATTTATTGGTTTTAGCCATTTAGGTTGATATTTGCAGCATATTGAAATGAATGTTAATATTTAATCTTTACAATTATTATTGATAACAGTAATTGTTTTTCAGCATCAGGGGATAATGTCATAATTTCGCATAAGTCTGAAACCTTAGAATCAATAAATATTCCTAGACAACTTTCCAAATAATCTTATTTAATGTGCATAACTTGCAAAAGCTCGAGGATTTCGGTATTGTCTGTGAAATAACTCTTCCACTTTTTTAAGAGCTTCCAAATGTCATTGGTTATTTATATTAAAAAAATAATTTCTTTATATTTTGCAGGGTTTCCCTCATCCTTTAAGGAGTATCGGGAAAACAGCCTGTCAGACCAGATTAATTTAATTTGTACTGTAGCCAGGCTATTTCAAAAGATTTAGCTACTAAGCCCCTATCAAAGTAAACAATTCTTCCCGACTAGTGCACAAACATAAACATTAGGGGAAAAAATACACACCGTTTCCGGTAATCCAAAGTTCTCCGCGGATTCGTCGATGACTGAAGCATTGGGACAAGACACAACAATTGTTTCTGGTTCTTCTTTAAAGCTCACTTTACGCGATTTCGAAGTTTCAGGGGTGGGACGTCCCTTCGTATTGTGACGGTCTATGGGAGTTCTGTTTTCCTTCGATGGTTGCTGTGTGGATGCACTAACAGCTGGTGATTTAAATACATTGTCAATCCTGTCCCTACTCGGTTCAAAATTGTCTCTCCGTTGTATATTAAACTCTTTTAAAATTTCCTTGGGCAGAACATTCCAATTCATTCCCGATGAAAAGCTTGCAGGCTTCTTCGCATTATTAGTTCTGCTGCAAGTTTTAGCGAACTTTTCATTTTCTTTCTCTTTCGCTTTTGCTAATGTGTAAGGAAGAGATTTTCTTTCTTTGGTTGGAGGTTCAGCAACTCCAATAGCAACGACATCATCAGTAGAGTCATAGTTGAATTTCTTTTCCACTAATATTCTCTTCTGTGTTTCTAAATAACGAAAATGAAACAAAAATAGGTCGTCATTAGTTAGCTTGTAACAGAATAACGAAAGAAAAAGTGAAAATAACATCTTTCAAAGAAAAATTACGCGTAACCATACTTAACGCAATTTTCTTTCTCTAACCTGTAAAACGACGGCGCCTACAAAAACGCAGAAAAATCGTGATTCCATTGGCCAAAAAAGCCAGCGCGAAATCCGTTTCAATATTTTTTTACGATTAACAGTATCAAGCTCGTATGAAAACGATACAGCTACAAAAGTTTGTACGTTGGACCCAATGGATGGGAATTATTTTTTCGTTTTTCTTGGATACGAATGACCAATTGCGAAAGTTTATCTATTGTTTTTTTTTTACTTTTTCTGACACTAGTCGAAATTTTCTGTAGGTTTCAATAACTTTTTAAAAATTTGTGTTAAAAAATATTTAAACAAAAAAAAGACGTTAAAATTTGTTCTACATTACTATCGCCATATTTACCATCCAGTTCAATTGAATTGTTTTAGAAGCCTCTCCCTAACTATTTAGGAACGCTCACCAGAGTTACTAGGCTTCATTACGTTTCACCTGTTCCCTGAATTACCATAAGAAAATACAACACTAAAAGGAGACTGCGCACGAGTTCGAATGTTATTAAAAGGTATTATGTGGTAACAATTATAAAAAACAACAGAACAGAACAACAGAAATATTTCAAAAATATTCTAAAATAGGGGGTCATCAGAGGGAAATATTATTAGAAAAAATTCATAAAAATTGCAAACTCCACACCCCCTGACCTCCCCAGAACGCTATACCTGCTTGCAGTTTGTTTTTTATTTCATCGAGTCTCAAACGTAACTTCATGTTTTCGCTTTTAAACTTCTCCGACGAGACACCCGTCTCGTGTAGTTTTTGTTCGGCTGTTTGCAATTTATCACTTTCAGCCAGCTTCATCATGTACGTCTGCTCCAGTTCTTCCTCAGTTTTTCGTAATTTTGCCCTAAAGAACAAATGAACAATTCTACCGTTATTGCGTGGGTTGCGTGCAAAGTCAGGTCAATAAAATTCGTGACTAATAACATTTTTTTTCCGTCAAAATTCGTTTAAAAAGTATAGACCTTTATTGCTTACTATGCTAACCATAATTGTAAATAATAAACGACAGGACGTTGCGCGAGTGGCGGAAATCGAAATGCATGCTGGTTAAATTTTGCATAGGAAATAATAAACAAACCCGATTTCAAATTACATAGAAATGTAGAGTTTGCGCTAATTGATAAATCATGTTTGGAAGACTGGAAAGAGAATGTAACTTAGCCAACAATCTCATATATTCACTGTTCTTTCTACAAATTTTCACGCACAAATGGTATCAAAAGTGTTTATTTCTTTTTCAAATATCGTTACACATATATTTTTACCAAAACAGTTAAAAATTCGAAAATATTCCTACTTGTAATCTTCCAGTTGAATAGATAAAAAATTGATCATGTCTTGATTGCATTCAAATTGTGGCAGTGACCTTGCTAAAGCTTGAATTCCTTCTGCAGAAAGATCCTGAAAAAAAAAGAATAGGTAAACGAGCAAAAATATTTGTTATACAACAACTTAAGAGTAACATAACTAATTTTGTACAAGTTGCATTATAAAAAATTGGGTATGTCAATTGTGCCTATATGAAGATAAAATATGTTAATGTTGGCTGTCTTTTTTCGCTCAAAGTTTCTGAACAATGTAAATTTGGTAATCTCGTAAAACGTTTGTGCAGAATATATACAATAGAGTACAACCATGGATATACAAAACGAAGAACAATAAGTGATTGGTATGAAAGTCACTTGAAATAGTTTTATTTACACAATCCTTTGACATAGTACTAACAATTTGGACGTAGACTCAATGTAGAAAATAATAATAACGAAAAAATGCGGGAAAATTAAGGGAATTAGGGTAATGGTTGTTTACGAAAATCAAAGAAAGTAGGGCTTATTTTTGCGTTCGGAATTTTACACCCTTAAAGTAAGTTGGTGGCGATAAGCCTCGTATCACTTCCAACAAGCTTTCACTGTAAAAAAAGATTTACCTGACTAGCCTCTTGTGACTTTATTTTCTTCGATAACGCCAACGCTTCTTCCTTTGCCTGTGACAGTGCTCTTTCTAAATGCACAATTCTTTCTCCATCAGCTCGACCAGAATTCATTTGCAATAAAGCTACCACTTGCGTCTGGAGAAAGAGAATCAATTATCACTAGACTCGAATGATTATCAATTTTAAGATGGGTTAGGACACTATTTGGAAATTTTGGGCAAAATTTTGATATCTTATGGCACGTCAAAGCTACCATGTACGAAGAAAATATTTTAAAATAAATAAATTGCTAATTTACCACTAGAGTAATGACGACCTACTTTCATGTTGTGCAGTTGAGATTTCACAAACGAGTAGGCTTTTTGAAGTGACACGTGTTTCACTTGCATTGAAAGCAACTTCTTCTCCATTTCAACTCGCTTATCTTCAAGCTGAAAATTATCAAAAATCCCATACAAGCAGGCTATGGTGAGACGTTAAATATGTTATCTATTAAATAATTTATGACACATACTTCACCAAATAAGGAGTTGCCAGTTTTTGAATGTCCTAGGCCTCTAAGTTCAGCCTTCAGGGCATCAAGTTCCACTCTGACTTCGGTAGATTCTTCTCTTGCTTGCTAAAACAAGTACAAAAAACAACTGCAACAGAACACGAAAAAGTGTCTTAAAAAAGATTCTTTATTTTGAAAGGAGCTTTTGTAGTCCACAAGGTAAAAGAATTTCCTGACACTGCAACAAGTACAAAATTGTAGTAAAAATATTCAGGATGAATTAAGATATTACTGCACTGGAAATCAACAGGGAATATAACATGGCTACCTGCAGGTGGTTAAAATAACTGGTAGAACGCTTTTCCGCTTCTTCAAGTTCTTTTGATATGCTGGACAACTCAGAAATTTTGGCACGTAAGTCTAGTGAGAGAGTTTGATTTTCATTTTGCAATTCTTGAATCTTTGCATTATTTTGTTCACATTCTTCTTCTAGTAAAAATATCTTTTCATGAAGTTGAAACACTTCGGAGTTGCTGTCCTCAGTTGTGACATGTTGGACTTTCTTTTGATTATCAGCTTGAAGTTCGTGTATCTTTTCTTCTAACTGAATTATCTTTGTATTAGCATGTCTCTCTCTTAATTGAGCCTAAATATAATACACTGATATCAGAAATGTGCAAAACCATTCTTCTATTTTTAAAAATATTAATTTTAAAAATACAAACTAGTTAGACAATACAGACTCCTACTTGGCTCAGATAAGCAGCTTATTTAATAAATATATCTAAGAATTATCACAGGTAACGTTTGGGATAGAGGTAAGATATCTTAAACACGAAACATTTTGAAGAATAAAATTTAACCATAAATATATTGATTAAAGTTGTTTCCTTTGTTTGTTCATGATTTGACTGTGAAAAATATTACCAAGCGCAGCTTTTTGTCTCTTTATTTTACTAGTTAATATATCAATGTAAACAATCAAAAGCAGGTTAAAAAGTTAGAAAAAATCAAAAATCCAGATTCCAATAGCAAAAAAATTTCGGTTCACTGTGCCTACATTTTAATTCTTGCACCAACTTGGACCAATTTAACAGCTGCTGCTGAATTAGCTGCCTCATTATTGTTCGTGCCTAAGTGAAAACATGCCTTTGGGTATTTAGTGCCTTTACACATCACGTGCCTACACCCCTCAGCAATTTACGAGATATACGTATTTTGCATTATTTTATCATATAATCCATAATAAACAAACATGTGAAAATAAAAAACAAACATTTATGAGGTCAAAAAATGCAGAGAGTCATCAGTAATCCTCATTTTTATTATTTTAAAAAGAAATCTTTGTTTTTGCATTATTCATTTGTGATTGATTTTTTCCTAAAAGATATCACAACCCCTGTTTTATTTGGCTAAGTATTCCAGCTCAATATGCTACTATTTTACCACTGCCTTTAAAATAACAGTGACAAATAATTACACCAAAGCAAGTTGTAAGTAAATAAGTCTTGTTGTTTATAAGGCTGTGTATAATTAAAATACACACAAAACAAAACACAAAACGAATCACCAAAGCTCGGTACTTAGCACGCCTAAAAACCTGACCTGTCTGAACTTGAAAATGCTTATAAAACATTATGCTTAGTAATAAAATTATTGGCTGGAGAGTCACCAAACACTTTAAGTCTGAGTTGAATTAAATTTTGCCATCGATTTTGTCATGATCAAATTTTCAGTTAGTACAATGTATATCTATAAACCTCCATATACATATACCACAAATCTACTTTCATGTTTTTCTGTCCAAAAGTAGCATCTTTACAGACTTTTGGTTTGTTTGAGAACATGATTTACTTATTAGCACTAGCAGGACAAATTTTAAGTTCAGGACAAACCGTTATCAATATTATAGTCTTTAAAGATATAATAAATAAAAAATACATACCTGATCAAGATCATTCAATACTGTATCTTTTTCTTTCTTAAGTAAATTAAAGTCCTTTTTAAATTGATTTCTTAACTCTTCTTCATCTGTCTCGTTTCTTTTTGAGACTTGTTTTTGATATGCCTCAAATTCTTGTTGTTGTGAGTGAATAGATTTTTCTTTTAGTTCCAACTTATTCCTGAGTTCAAAGGTTTCTTGCACTAATTTCTAAAAAACAAAACTTTCAGTAAACTTCTGAGTTAAAAACAATTTAATATTACAATAATTAGTTGATTAGGCCCGTGGAGAACTCAACTTAGACAGACAATTAAAAAATAGTAGAGATGAAAAAAAATTGGCGAAATTTAGTTTATTCTTTGCCTGTAATGTGTAGAGGTTAAAACACTGATCACAATAATGTATAATCATATGTTTTTGACAAACACCTCAGGAGAAATAAGGACTTAAAAACTTTGCTGGTGTCAGCGAAGACCCATAAAAACACAAAAAAATTATTGTATAGATCTGGAAATGCTGATCAAGAAAATGTATAGGACCATGTACTTTTGACAAACGGTTACAGAAATATTGTGGTTTAAATGTTTTTGATGAGTTCATCAATCCGTTTATTCTGAAACATATTCGAGGACCCAGGTTTGGGGAAATTACCCAAATTCGTCCTAGGTAGTCCCTAGTTACCCACACAGTGAAAAATCATTGACGTAACCCCCTTGTTTCCAAATTATTTAGCCTCAAAGTTTTAAGTGCACTGTAATAGCTTCATTAATTTAAATTATTATATTGACCTTACAGTAGTTTTATTGATGCCATAACGTCATGAAATTTAACATTTGAGACATACTTTTTTGGCAACTTCGAAAGAAAATTTAGGCGACTTCAAAAGAAAATGAACACATCCACTATGACCGTTACATACACTTCATATTATTATATAAGATTATTTATATAAAATTTCACAGCAAGAGAATTTCACAGCAAGAGAATTTGGATTTAAGCATAATGAAACAGGGGATGGTTTGTTGTGTGCAGCTAACAGGCAAAACATACGCCTGTGCAAGGGCCGTATATTCTATTAATATTTTATTACCCTAACAATCTCCTATTGCCAAATACTTTTTGGCAACCTTAGCTAATATTTTTGTCAGTTATTTTAAAATATTTATATTCGTTACATATTTATAAAGTGTAGAACTTATATAGATGGTTCAAGCAATTATTAGCTTTTGTTTTAAAATCTCCTTTTTATATTACTACTTTTTATGTTAAGGTATTAATATGTAATTTCCTCAATAGGGTTAATTAAAAATTGGGCGGTTAATTTTAGAGAATCGTGTTTTAGCCCCTTCTTTTTCTCTCCTAGTCATAGGAAACATCATAGGGTAAGTTATGTTCAATTTAAAAAAGGTTAGATAATAATTCTCATGTTTGAATGAAAAATATAAAATGAGGTTCTTATATAAATTTCAAGTTTAAGAAGGAACATTTGTTTAAGGAATAGGATATTCATAACATATATCACCTTGTTTATGGGAAAACTTATAGTTTAATGTAAAGGTTATCTGTACATATTTTATAACAGGTGCACGGTATGTTGATAATAAGTACCTGATTTTTAGGACTTATTATATCAGTATAACTAAAGTTGCATTTTGTGATACAAATATCTCAGGAAATAAATCACTATTAATTAATTTTTTATAAATTTTTACACCTCTATTTCTGCTTCATGTTGCGCTCTCATTTCATCAATATGACTTTGCGTTTCTATTAATTGCTCATGTAATTTCAAACCATAAGTACCAGCAAGGTTAAGTTTTTCTTCTTTTTCTTTACACAGCTCAAGCAATCCATCCCAATCTAATTCTTCCAGACTTTCTACAGAAGAGTTATATCTTTGTTTAGATATTTCATCTTCGTCACAACAGAATGAGTTTTCCATGTTTTTTAAATCTTCCTAAAAAAGCAAGTTATAATGACTATTGTGTTCAGGTAAAGTAATAATGATATCACTTTTGCAACAAAATAAAAAGGCACATAAAAATACACTGCAGATAACGTAACATTATACCACAAATTTAATGACTTAATATCTATAATTTCTTTGCAGTGAGGTTTGGTTTAGTGTCAAAGCTAATATTAATATGTAAATGGTTTGTATGTGGATGAAATACTGATGTCACTCATTATAAGCCTAATTTTGCATGGAGCTAAACTGCAAGTTTTGCTCATGTTAATTGTGGTGACAGAAATACAGTTCTTTAGCATTTTGGTTAGTATATATTAGGTTTACCTTAGTCATTGAAAATATCAGGTAGAACCTGGCAAGTGGGGGTGGTTTCTGCCTATAGACCTGATCTTAAAGGTTGCCAGGGACACTAGTCTCACTTGCCTGTAAAAGAACTGGGCCCTACCCAGGTCTTGATTATTAATGGTTGTATATAAAAACCCAACACCCCACACTGCACAAGTTCTTCAGATGTACCTAAAAGTTTACAGTTACCCACCCTCCCACCCTTTTTTATATATTACATTTCTTCACCTATTTTTCTTTATTTTATGTCATCAACACGACTACGGATGGTGGATATGAGATATCAATTCAATTTATCACCATGGTGCAGCCGAATCGAAATCGAATGGACATCTCCAATGCAACTAAATACAACTGTATCACAGTTGTTATGGGAGCGTGCAGCACAACACAACCAGACAAATTGCTTCTGCCTCAAGGTTTCCCTGGCATTTCTTTTGGCTCATGTTATGTCAGGGTTTTAGTCCAGAGGTAGAAACAACGAGTCTGTAGGTAGCCTCTAATTTAATTGGCAGGTATGTCGGGCCTCCTTCGTCAGCCTTATTAGGCAAGTAATTTGTTGATACAAGTGATTGTTGAAACGTACCTGACGCTCAGGGCGTGTATACATGTCTTCACCATATTTTCTGACGCTCATTGGGGTGCGCCTGACGCTCAGGCCATCTCAATCAGCAGCACTTAAATAGGAAACATGCACCTGACGCTCAGGGCATGTAGATGCACCTGACGCTCAGGGCATCTCAATAAAAACACCAGTAATTAGCATGTGCTTGACGCTCAGGACATGTCGATGCGCCTGACGCTCAGGGCATCTCTCATACACCTGACGCTCAGGGTATGAATAAAAACATCATTATTCTCTAATACACCACGTAAGAAAACACCATAATTAGCATGTGCCTGACGCTCAGGACATGTCGATGCATCTGACGCTCAGTGCATCTCATAAAACACCAGTAATTAGCATGTGCCTGACGCTCAGGACATGTCGATGCGCCTGACGCTCAGGGCATCTCTCATACACCTGACGCTCAGGGTATGAATAAAAACATCATTATTCTCTAATACACCACGTAAGAAAACACCATAATTAGCATGTGCCTGACGCTCAGGACATGTCGATGCATCTGACGCTCAGTGCATCTCATAAAACACCAGTAATTAGCATGTGCCTGACGCTCAGGACATGTCGATGCGCCTGACGCTCAGGGCATCTCTCATACACCTGACGCTCAGGGTATGAATAAAAACATCATTATTCTCTAATACACCAAGGAAGAAAACACCATAATTAGCATGTGCCTGACGCTCAGGACATGTCGATGCATCTGACGCTCAGTGCATCTCATCTGTCTCATGCACCTGACGCTCAGGGCATGAAGACGCCTATAATGCGTATCCTGACGCTCAGGATACTCATTATATAGGGGGGCATATCCTGATGCTCAGGATTATGCCTTTTGAGCATATGAAAAAGCACGAAGGAGGCACCTTCATTCCTACCCATTCCCCAAAAAATTTTTCCATAAATAATCTACGCATACTGAACGTGTTGTATTTACTCATTCCAATAGAATACATTGTTTCTATCAATTTGTGGTATTATTCTGGAACCCAAAGCAATTAAATGTCCCTGAGGGCAGGCCTGCTGAGCTATAATTTTTCATCTATGTTCTCTGATTTGGCTGGTAGATATATGGGTACTGTGGTTTCGGTTTAAATTGTTTGTTGTCGCGTGGACTTTATTTTAAAAGCACAAGTGTCCTTTGTCAATAGTTGGACCTATCCCATCTAATAAGACATTTTTTAAATTGTGAGAGTCCTTTGTCAACAGTTGGGCCAGTACCAACTTGAAACAAATATACACATTTGACCAAGGTTGGGCCAGGCCTGTCAATAGATGGGCCATCACAACTGAGTACACACTGACGCGTCTTTTGACAGGCCAGTCTTGCATCTAAAAAAGTTAGTTAGTAAAGACAATCTTATGAATGAGATGTGTACCCTATATGACTTATGCAGATTGTTAAAAAAAATATATTTGGTAACTGCAGCAAAGCCTATTTAGTTGTGTCAATATCAGGAATATTAATCAAATTAATTTACACCACTTTCATTATCAGTCAGGGAAATCCTCTCAATAAGGGTGACGGTACACCACTTAAGCATGGTTTTTTCAATCATGATTTTTTCAGCGATAATTAATCAAAGTTTATTCATTCATACATCACCAAGCATTTTTAATTACCTATCAAATGGTATAAAAATAATTTAAAACTTTTTAATTTGTGAAAAATACAGAGACATTTTTGAAACACAAAAAATGACTTTATTTACAAAACTACTTGGTTTCCAACTCTCATTCGATTTTCTTTAAAATCGCGATAGATGTAGCTAGCTATGTAAAAACGATTTTATAATTATTTTCCACAAACTTGCCGTTTTTGAATTATTTTATTTTTCCAAGAAAAGCCATATTTGAACTTAAACTTGCGTCTTTAAGGTGTAATATCTAGAGAATTGTTGATTTTTTAAAGATAAAAAAATTGCTTTTAGATAAAAATGTTGGCTTCAACACAGAAGCACTCTCCCTTGTAGAGTTTCTGTAGTTTTGTAAAAGAGATTTTCCCAGTGGTTTCTTTCTTGGATTTACTGTCTGCCCTGCACCTTGCTCAGGGTGGCCACTCAAAATTAAAAAAAAATCCAAGAACTAATCAAGAACAATTCAAGAACAAAATATTGGTTTTCAAGGACAAAAATAATTTTTAACAACTTCAACAAAAGCTAATATCTTGATCAATTCACTGACTTTATACATCAATATAGCATAATCTGTGATAATTTGAACAAAATAAAAGAGTGTAGACATGTAGAAACCTTGATAATAAAGTTGATATCGTTCCAGAAATCATTCTTTTAGGAGTACATAGCTACTTTGTGTACAAGTTTATAAATACTTATCAGAAAGCTAGAATTATATAGTAACAAAAGTGTAAAACTAAAAATAACAGAATATAAAAGTCACAAAAATAACAAAGTTCAATAAATAGTGTTCTTCTCTTCTTGTTTCTAAAATCTATTTATCCAGTATTATGGAAACGGTCCAAAGGATTCTATTTCTTGTGTTTTATAAAACTTTAATTCTCAATTAAAAATAGAACATATATTGTATTGTATAAGAAGATCTTCAAATTAGAAAATGAACCAGACAAAATGACGCTAATATGAAGCTAATAAATAATCCATATATCTTGAAATAAACTAATGTCAACAAACTACGAGTATTATAGAGGTTATTAGTTTTTGAGATCTTCCTCCAGTTTTTTAATAGCCTCATCTAAATCCACCATTGTCACTTTTTTCTCTGTAATGGCTTTTCTGAATGCATTTGCTTTCAGAAACATAGCAATGTCATGGCTAACCTCGCCCTCATCAATACAGTTGTTCATATCTTTGTTCAATGATCGAATACATGTATCTACCTCCATTCGTTTGCGTTTCACACTATCAATCTCATATGCTATTATCTTTCTCTTGTTATTCGCTGCTTCATTTTCTTTTGATTTTTTTACTTCTTCAAGGGCAAATACATACCTAGAACGGGCTGTTTTACATGATGTAACCATTTTGGCAGTGATTTCAATATCATGCACATCTTTCTTGCAACACTTTAAGGCATCATATACCAACCGCTGAGCACATAGTGACTTGTTTTTAAGATTTTCGATAGTGACTTCTTTGTTGATGCTGAATCCTCTCTCGATCTGGCTTTGTCCATGTGAAATAGTGAAGACCATCACCATGACTTTCCATAAATCTTTGTATTTATCAGAACCGTTTAAATACTCGCGGTAAAAATGATCCAAACGATTATCAGAAAGGCTAAAGCCAAGAAACTTATCTTTATGAGTCTTAGCTGTGCGTGAGATGAACTCCTCCAACTGCAACTTGGCATTATCTGCTTCTTTTGAATTGATGTGATTTGTTGTGTAAAACTTGTCCACGACCTTTTCAAACTTAAGTAGACAGTTTTTACTTTCAATCATATTCTTTGGAACAAGACTAGACAAAGATCGAACAAAAAGGTGTTTCAATGGCGATCGTTCTTGTAGCTTTTCAATAATACCTTTAATAAGTGCAGCACATTCTCCTTTAAACTTCAACTTCTTTGTCAAACTGGCTTGAAGGGACGAAAGCAAGGTTTTGGTGGCAGTTGGTAACTTGACTAATTCCGGTGGTAAATGATTCTCTCGTTTCTGCAAATCAATTTTAATTAAAGAATAAGCTGAATCAGCTTCATCAATAATGGTTTTCCGAATGAAAATCTTCATTAACCGACGGATAATATTTTCTAATATTTCCGAAACAAATGGCATCATTGGATTATCCGTCTGGAATTGCTTCAGATACGAAGACATCATGCTGGCTACATCAACAAAGAATTGTAACTTTACTTGCATAAACATGTCAGTGTGGTGGGTGACCAAGGTGTCATACGAACTGTTTTTGCTTGGTTGTTTTGATTTGCATAAGGTTTGATAATGCTTTATGACATTCACAACATTTTCCCAAACTTCCTTTGCTCGGATGGCAACAGGTTCATCCTCAACCCAGCGTGTCTGGCAAAACATTATTGGAAAAACATCTGATTTGCTTAACTGAATATATAGATCTCTTCGAGCTGGGGAATCATTGAACAGCTTCCACATGGCCTTTAAAACCTTTTCCAATTTCCAGCCAGTTGCTTTTACGCCAGTCTGAAAGGCTCCGTGCACCACGTGTAATCCACACGAACCAACATCAATAATTTGGGGATATTCTTTCTCAGTACGATGCGATTTTAAATTTTCATAAACTTTCCAATTAGTGTTTGGTCCGTCCATGGAAAGCATGACCATTGATTTCTGGGGTAACGCATCAGTTGCTTGAAGAATCTCGTGCAAGATGTTATCTGCATTTGGGCGCCTGAAAAACCTTGAGGTTAGGTAACGTGTCTGGACTTCATAGAGATTTTCATTCCAGAAACGAATCTGAACGTCCATTTGTTCTTCCTGTTTATAATGATTCAAACTTTCGTCAAAAAGTGTGGAATAGGTTGGCGAATTTTTAATTTCTTGGAGCAAGATTTCCATGAAATATGGGGCTAATCCATGTACGATGTAGTACGCACATTTCGTTTTTGATAACTGGAATGACTTTGCTATGTCACTGTCAGGGAACATCACACAAAATAGCTGGTTCAAATTCAAGCAAGAACGAAATGAATGATGTGATGTTAGTACTTTCAGAGCCCAACGAATTTCAGCATGGGAAACTGCTAATGTACTCATCATTAAATCAATCTTGTTAGTGGCGGGGGAGGCGTCTTTGCTTGATGATGGCTTTGGAGGGTTACTTTTGAAGAACAGACCAGAAACTGGACTATAGTTTTTCACATTAACTTGATGCTTGTTGCCCTTAGAATGCGATGCTAAAGCACTTTTTCCCATTATAGTTATGTCTATCACTGTGTTACAAAGTCTACACAATGCTTTGTGTTTATCTGGTCCCCTTTTCAACCATATTTTAAACTGTTCATCGCTCAACCAACTTTCATTAAAAATACTTTTTCCATGCATTCTGGTACTTTTTTTACTAGACATTTTTTTACTATTCTAAAAAGATTTTTCATAGAATTGTAAAAACTCAAGAACATTCAAGAACCAAGGGTGGAAAACATACTATTTCAAGAACAATTCAAGACCAAATAAAATTCAAGAACATTCAAGAACATTCAAGGTTTTCAAGGACGAGTGGCCACCCTGTTGCTATGCCTAATATCTTCGCCTTGACGATCCTCCGCTACACTTTCTATATTGATTACACGCTATTTCAAATAATATGCGAGCAAGCATTTTAGTAGCTTTAGGTGGAATTAAAAAATAAGTAGAAATTGCACTCGTTGCTCAGTAAAGAATAAAAGATATAGCATATATTTCGTGTAGATTAGCCAATTACCATGAGAGAAAAACTCAACTATATGACGATGACATCTATTGATGCCTTTCAGATCAACTTCTTCGCAATCGTCTTGATCTTTTCTTGCAAGCGATCTCAGAATTTGAATCTAACCGCCATATAGAATTTTAATGCTTGTTCATCCAAGGCAGATTATTTAATTTTGTTTGAATAGTATTGGAGTTGTTGAGACAAGTCACATTTATTTACTAAAGTCGGACACGGCATTTTATGATTCATGATGGAAGTCAAAGAAGCGTAGTTGCAGAAAGAAGAAAAGAAGTATTTGTTATCACCGCGAAGTAACATATAGCTAGCACCTAGACTAAATAATCAATATATAAAGGGTTGCGGAGCGGGAATAGGTCCATAAGAAATAATAGCTCTTAAAAGAAATTCCGTGTCTTTAAGTGTGATGAATCGAACAAAACTTGGATGAATCAAACCAAAAGCACAACGTGGAACGGATAACACTGTTTTTCTGGAGCTTTTTTCTTGCTGGTTTTAATTTACGTCACAAGAACAATGCCTGCGTTTAATTCACATTCACAAAACACTAAAAACAACATCATTATTTTCACAGTTTGAATATTTAATTCCCCGAGTTAAATTATAAAGAAACTGAATAAACATACAAGAAGGAGGTGTTTAACTTTTGCAATAACAAACTTAAAGTTCCTCTCCTAAACAACTGATGTTGTAGTTTGAAAATTTTACGAGAACTATTCTTTCCCAAAACAACAGTCACCACTTTGTTCAGGTTGTGCAATCTGTAAATTAGGTTTGGATGATTCCTTTACAGAAAGAGTTTAAGTCAATATGCTTTATGTGTAAAGATGATTTTTTTATTTTCACTGTTTATTTGTATCACAAAAGTCGAAAAAAAATTGTTAAAAATCTCAAATCATTTATCTAGCTTATCCATACTTATCAGCAATTATAATAAGCTTTAGACTAAATTATAAAGTTAGCTAGCTACCTTTCCTGACTTGTGTTTTTTGTGACGTATATATTGCATGAGCTGTTGTTGTTACCTAACACAAACTTAACTTACGCAGTTCATATGAACAACGCAAAAACATTTTCAGTTTGTTTTGTTTTTTCAGTTTTAATCGAATGATAATTTCGAACAGGACAGTCTTAGAAATAGTGACCTCGTTCCCAGTGCGTAGAGTGAGCAGGAAAACATTTGGGAATACCGAGATTGAGGGAATGTGACTTTTCTCCACTGTATAGTAGAAAATAGAAACAACATAACATCCGCTTAAATGCCAAATGGGCTCTGCTGCGCTCAGCTTGCTTCACTTAGCTCTGCAATTATTTTTTTGTCTATCCTGTTCCTATCCTTCTTCTTTTACCACTTTACTGTTAAATCAATGTACAGAAGCAAAGGCAGGGGAACCACCACAGGGACATGAACATTTTCATAACGCAAACAACTAACACTGTGTCTTAAGAATTAGCTAGACCAAAACCAATTAGAAGTCTCTAAAGCCTTTTTACAAAACAAGATAATATAATCAACAGTTTTAAAAGCTTGTTTTAGGTCTATGAAAACGCACTACTCAAACAAGGTTTTTTTACACAAATTTTGTTTTTGTATTTAAGAGTTAAAAAAGCAAAGTATATATTGTGGAGATGTCTACAACGGAACAAGATGCTGGTCCATCAACATCAGAAGTTAACACTACTGGTGCTGCTTCTCCTATAAATGTTGCACCAGTACCACCTCCAAATGCTAGTTATGGTAACTCGATAAATATGTATATTTCTGCTGTTTCTTTGTATGATACCTTACCACATAACTTTCTTAATTTGCTGTTAAGTTTTCTCAAGCTACTTTTTTTTCAGGAAGAAGAAGAATGGTTGTTGATGTATCCTTTTTGCACCTACAAGAAATATGTTTCTAGTTTGCATGAGATAGTTTAAGTATTTTTCTGTACACCTTTTTCTAACCATAAAGTTTATAAGTTTATCTATGCTAAGATTATTCAAAATTAAGCATGATAAGCATATTTTAAAGCTGACAAAAATGAATATTTTTATAAAACATAGAGTTATCACTAAAGTCAATTAAAAATCAGTCAATTAAAAAAAATATGATAAAAAAAATAATCAACGTTACATAGAATCAACATTCAGAGAGTTGTTTTTGCATCCGAGACAATATGTTTAATTGGGAGACCCATGAAAATTCCCAATATTAATGAAAACAATAAACTGAACCTGTTAAAATGTGAATGGTTGTATTACCCGATGAACTGGCACAAAAAGAGAAATTTTCATCATAAACATACCATGCATAAAGTGCTTCAAATAAACTATGCTTGTAAAAAAGAATGGAACTCCATTTATGGGGACTGAAATCTAAGTTTTTTAATGCAAAAATATATTATTAAGATGCAATAAAAATGAATTGAGTAGTGCACAACAAAGAATTTTGGTTTGCATAACTTTTTACCATATACCATAAATTGGCCTTAACATTACGGTTTAGCTTTCATCTCTGCCACTACAGATCCTATTGCATTTAAACGTATATTTCTTTTTGTTGTACTGGATATGTGAATTGTTGATTTATGTGTACAAAGGTAAGGAAGAATGTTATTAGAATGTAAATTTCTGCTTCTTTAAGTTGTTATATTGCAAATTTACGTAATTATTACTAAGATCTTGTGTTTTCATGTCTCCTTCAATTCACCCACCAAAGACCATCCCTTGTCATTATGGGAAACACTCTGCAGGTTATTTTGTAAGAAAATAATTCTATATTTGTTTTGCTTGCAGGCATTATGTTACCTTTTCCTGATGTTGGTGGTACACTTGCTTTGGAGATCATTTTGTTGTTTTTCATTGCAGTTATCGAAGGCTTTCGATTATTTTTCGGTATGTATTTAAATTGATATTTGTACAAGCTGGAAAAGGAAAATCCTTGTAGGCTCGAAACGAAGAATTTTGTCTAATGTGGGATACCATGACAGGGTTCCCACGCCTCCTAAAAATCCTAAAAAAATTAAATCCTTCTAAATAATCCTAAAATTTCCTGATTTTTAGCAAATACTCCTAAACATCTCCTAAATTTTTTAGAGAACAACTATTTATAAAACTCTATTTGTATTATGGATTTTTTTGTGGAATATAAGTCAGAAATATTTATTTTCTGACTTATAATACCCTTGTTACTAATTCAAATTCTCCTAAATGTTTCTATGCCTTTTCTCCATTTATTGAAAAATCTCCTAAAAAGACAACTAAAATCCTCCTAAATATCCTAAAAAAGTTACTTGCAAAATGAGTGGGAACCCTGCATGACGTTGCTATTATGATTAGCATTTTCTTACTGTGGCAATTTTAATTGAGGATGGAAAATCTCAACCACATACAGCTGGTACCACGTAGCTAACTTGACCTAACTGTATCGTCGATGATATGGATTTCGAACGATTCATTGATATATTAAATAAACAATTGATCCATTAGAGTGAAAATTTCTTTTTCACTTTAGGTTATAAAGGCAATTTGGGTGAACGAAAGCAAACGTTAATCTGGTCTGTTATTCTCGCTCTACCCATACTAGTGTCACAGTTGTACATGATGTTATGGCAAACATACGTGTAAGATGGTCAACAATTTCTCCTCCACTGTTTTAATATTTTTATTCTTTTATAACCAAAATTTACATTTTGTACTTTAAATTTTAATTAAAACTCAAAACAGAAAAAAATACTATTCATCAAATAAAATCTTACATATGAAAATATAAATCAACATAAAATACATTAAATACGCGACTTGCAAAATAACGGTCTAAGGTGATATTTAACATATAATGTATAATGTTAATGTTGCTTGGATTTTTTTTAGTAATTCTTTTTCTTAGATTGAGAGCAGAAGTTATATTATGCGCAATTTTGTTCATCATGGTCTCACTGGAGGTTTTATTGTCAGCTGCAACGATATGGACTTTCCAAAGGTAAATTTAGGAAAACGGGCGGGACCAAGATAACTAGGGAAGTAATAGGTTGTTTTTTATGTCTTAATCCTATTTCGAGCCAAGGGACGTTTTGGAAATAACGTCTGACACATAAGGGTTGAAATTTCACAACTTATCATCATTTTCAGTTACTTCCCAAATAGTCCAAAATGTTTTAATATTAGGTCACGTCTGTTGTAATAGTGACCCATCGGTTACCATATGGTCTAAAAAATGGGACAGACGAGATAAGTCCCAATGTACCTTTCCTATATATTAAACATTGTGGCTTCAGTTTGATTGTGGTTACTCGAGCATATTTTTCCATTTTTATTTTTACAGACACGAGTCATTTATCCATGGGTGATTCACTAGTGGTAATTTATATATTTATCTATTGTATTTATTATGTACATAACTTTGTAAAGGATATTTTGAAATATAAAAATCAAGTTGAATAATTTTTTTTATTATATTTATTTTTACTATCGATAGCTTCCGCGAAAGAAGATCTGCAAAATAAATAAATAAATAAAAATGAATGGAATTAACACTTAGCACAAGTTAAAAATCCTTTTAAATATTTCCTTTGTTCTACTTGATTTTTTTTCATGCAAAGAATTTTTCATGTACTTAAAATTAAAAAATACTACAAATGCTACAATTTATTTAATATCCGATTAAAAAAATATTTATTCAGGCTTGTATTTTGAAATCTTTAAAAAAAACTTCGTGGCGTTTAAAATCATTTCTGATTAAAACACCAGCTCGTCCTGTTACACTTGATAGTGGTCGCCAGGTTAGAATTAGTAAGCCGTCGGCTGTTAACGTTGCCGATGACTCGGCTACAACTAACTTTAGTTGGGTCCACTGGTATTCTTTAAAACCCCGGTTACATTGATCAGATTTTTTATTTCTCCAATCTTCTAATCCATTTCTAACTGATCCAGTCGTGTAGCAATAAAAGTCAGATCTAAAACTAAAAAACAAAAGTTTTTTTTTATTGCCGCTTCCATAGAAGTCTTGTCAGTGTAGACAAAAGTTAACGGAACTTGCAGATTACTGTACATGCGCGTACATTCAAGACCATATGGAGTAAAATAGCTGTTATACATTCATACAGAAT
Organism: Hydractinia symbiolongicarpus; assembly: GCF_029227915.1. NCBI lineage: Eukaryota > Metazoa > Cnidaria > Hydrozoa > Anthoathecata > Hydractiniidae > Hydractinia > Hydractinia symbiolongicarpus. Next base: position 3,254,101 of record NC_079882.1, on the reverse strand, counting down.
TAATTCATGCAGATTTTTTGGAAGCACGAGATCCAAAAGGCACTGAATTTAATTTTTTTTTTCTACTATATTCTCTGTTTTTTAAAGTTTCACCAATTTTGAGCAAATAATTTGTTGAATGGATTTACTTGAGTTCATCAGTCTGTTGTTTACATCTCATTTTAAAGTTAATTTTAAAGTCAACTTTTGCAAAAATATGGCCAAGATTGCTTCCTTCTTTCCTTATAAACTCAATCAGGGTGTTTGCTGGACCTTATAACCCTAAAACCCACAAAAAATAACAGGTGACCTGAAAAATATTAAGTATATAAATCTGTTCCCTGAGAAAAACCTTGAAAAACTTCTGATTGATTGTTTACACAAGATGCCCACTTCAGTGTTTTATGTTTACTTTACACTTAAGAATTTTGAACATTACAAAAATATATCAAAATACTAAAAAAATTGAAAAGGTTTAGCAAACAGGGTTAAAGTCACTTTATGATCTACTTACTGGAGGTATATAAAATCATAATTTTTCAAATCTTTTACGTTGAACATTAATCCAATTCGTGCTTGACTGTATTCCTCATTACTGTACACTTGAACGGAGACGGTATATTTTTTACTGCTAGGCACGAGAGCATTTACTAACACTGCACAAAAAGGTGTTGAGGGAGTCAATTCAACTTCGGTAGCAACTTTGGTGTAGTATGTAGTATCAGTAGCCGAGCATGTCGCAGTCGTGTACCCTGCAGCTAAAAGAACAGACCAAATCTACAAATATTTACAAAAATTTTTCAAATTGTATTCAGCAGAAAATTGGGGATGAAATTATCTAACTTAGAAGGTTTAACATTTGTAAGATATAAATTATACACCACGTTATGAAAACGAAGCTAAAGTTCTGATATGATGAGAACCACTTTCGTTTCCAGAGGTTTTTGCCTTTTCTCTTGTTATAGTAAAAATCCCTGGGAATGAGGGTGGATGAGAATGTGTATTTTTATTTATATAAAAAAATCTTACGTCCACAACGAGCTATTTCACACTTTCGAACTTGCTCCGGTTCGCCATTCTCTTCACAACTTTCACCGCCATTTTTCGGTGATGGATCGTTACACAAACGATATCGATCTTGGTATCCTTTGCCGCATGTTGCCGAGCAGGTGGACCATGTTGTCCAATCACTATACCCACCGTCAATTTTATCTGTCGCACCTAAAAAAGCGTTTTATTCGTTATATGGCAAGAACTGAAAATAAACAAAAATTTGTTTCATCACCTATTCTTTACCGAAGAGAATCTATCTACCTAGTCAGTACTAACAACAGGATTATTTGAAAAAGTGAGAAAAACAGACGGTAGGAAAGACTACCTAGTAGTTTCGACTTTATGCTATAATATCGAAATTTAATTTTTGTTAATGCTCATTATATCACCTAACCTCGGCATCTTGTCTTTTTTGACATCGCGAAAAGACGACAGGCGCTGGGAACGAGGTTGTATATCACCCTCTCACATTACACCACATTTATTAAATACGGAAGAAATTAATATGATCTTCACAAAACCCAAGCTGTTAAGCCATCAATTTTATTTTTCGTTTATGTGTGAACTAAAAATCAGGCGAAACCAGAAGAAGCAGGAAATCTTTGTCACAGAATTCCCAACCTACCTATCGTATATATGTACGTAGAATCCTGTGTTCCCACGCATTTACCACCACTTTTCTCATCACATTGCTTGTAGGAACCATCAATACAAGTGGAAGAAGGCTTAAAATGTCTTGCAATATTTCTCATACTTTTCTTTGAACCCCAACATTCTCCATAGTATTGTACGCCAAACACTTCGTAGTTTTCTTTTGCAGCTTTTTGTGCACATTTGCATATCAAACTATGGAAGATACAAAAATAGTACTCAGTAGTTAAAAGTTCGTATTGTTATCCTTCAGTTTCTCTTAGTCCCTGAACTGCTATTACGTCTATGTCTCTTTGCCAAAGGCAAATTGACCTGGCAACGAAGTTGTAGCATTGTAAAAGACGATCATCCAAAGGGTACGAAGGTGACATTTAGCCAAGTTTTTGTCGTGTTATAAGCAACCTCCTTTTTTATTTTAGCTTCGTTTGCTAACGACTAATTGCGATTTCGGCCCTAAGATATTCAATTGATTTCTTTTGGTACCTAACTTCACTAATGTTCAGCGGACGGCCAGTATGCAGCTTTAATGATAAAAGACAAAATCGTGTATATTTTGGATTTCCGGAAGCATATTTGGCATCTGGGCTCATTTTAAACTTTAAAGAAGAACCGTTGTAAAAGGGTAACCAATTTTTTTTTAACAGTGTTAGAAATTTCAGACTACCTGAGTTGTTTCTGAGGGCTAGGTGTTTGCTTATAAATTTCTCAAATCTAACAATGTAATTTCTTTTAGCTTGAGTTTTTTTCTAACACTTACCTTTGCACGCTTTTGTCAAAATTTGTCCACTCTATACTTTCGCTTGATCCGTCTCTAAAGCTAACGAGTAAAGTTTCTAAAACATTCTCTCCTATTTTCTGTACACAGCCACTCTTAATTGCAGGTACGCATTTTTTTTCACCGTAAGTTAGTCCTAAAAAATAAAAATATTCGTATCATTATGGGTTTTAATTTATGTGGGAAGGGTGGGATTAAATACAGTAGAGCAGGTTATTACGACAAGAGAGGGGTATGGTTGGACAAAAAAGAATTTTTCCACTTTAAAAATTCTCTGAGACGCTAAACAGTTTCTTTTTCACTTTAAAAAAATTTATTAAAAGCGAAATAATTATCTAGAGGAAAAACAGCGTGCCAAAGCACCTCATCCCCCACCGCGACCCATGTACAAGTTTGAATGACCTTTTTTACTAAATGTAGTTTAGCATCCATTTGAATTACTCAAAAATTCCCCCAGTTAGTGATTTCAATGGAAAATATCATGACTCACCAAACAGAAGAAATAATAATACGACTTTTTCCATGATTTGCTTGGTTCGTTTATGCGTTTTGAAGTTTTTCTCTCAATGAAAATACTTCTCTGCTTTTACTTCAATTTCTTCTTCTTCTTTATGAATGAAGTTATAGAACCTTTGTCATACAAATACAAATTGGAAATGAATATTGCAAGCAAAGCAACGACAACGCCTTCTTATAGAAGGGGAAACGGATCCAAAACAAAGTGTATTTATTACACTGTTTGTCCAGCTGGATGTTAAACAAAATTATATTTACCATAAAGTTGTTGTTTCAAAATTATCAGTGATTTCAAAATACATATTTACATGGTTTTTGAAATAATTTCTATTCGTCGTAGCGACACATTATTTGACTTGTGCTTGAGAAGTATTTGACAACAAAACATATTGGGTATAATCAGTTTATAAATTATACGTTACTACACGTGGTATGGCTAGCCTGTGAAACAATGATATCACCTGCCCTAACGAAAGCCTTGTATTATAATAACGTCGTTCCCAGGACTTCTAAGTTTTCTATGAGGAGAATAAGGTCTGGTTGGGTCCGAGGTTTGTTTTATTATTGAGTAATCGAAAATAAATGTACCTTTCTCTACCCCCGTCGTTCATGCGTCATGCCAAAACAAGAACACCTCTATCTACTTACGTCACTCGTATGTCGTATTTGCGACATTTATTTGTTTACTAGAACGTTCCTACTTTGTTGGTGATATAATAATAAAATCTCTTTAACCAAAAACTTAAGTTTTCTTCGTAGTTAAGCTTGACATGACGTTGATTAATGATAAAAAGTCTCGGAATGTTATAATCGGTCCAAAGTGTATATTCTGTATCATAGAGGGTACACATTGTAAAAGAAATATTTCTGTCCAATTTTTATACAAAATAACTGTAGTAACTTTATATGGAAATATGTACATTGTGGCGCCCTGTTATAACTGCAAGAAGATTGAAAAAAAATTAAAAGTCTTAAATTCTGACTAATTATTGTCTGAAGTTAATTGACACAATTGAGGTCCTCAAGGTTGCTACGCCTCCTCAAAAACCCTCGAAACCCTCGAATTTTAAAATTTTTCTAAAAACTGTTCTAAAAGTAACAAAAAATCTCCCTCTCTTCTACACATAAAGCATAGCAAGAGGAGAGTTTACCTGGCTACCATAAAAGTAGATTTCTCAACTTTCTACTTAAGGTGGTTTACCAACAAATAATGTCTAAATTTCAAGAATTGTCTTTTAACTGTTTTCTGACAGCAAATTCATCTTAGTGCCAAGTAGTGCTTATGACAAATTTCGGTTTTAATTGCGCAATCTGGCACTTTTTCCAACCAACCGCATAATAAGTGCATAGAAACGCCCATAGCAACCATTTTTGCATTTTTAGACAGCTTTCTTGCCCCTCCGTCGATGTTTAATGCTTTGAAATAGCTGGGTGATACTTTAGGGACTCCTCAGACAATTTATGACAGTTATGAATAATAAATGTGGTGTTCCGCACCCAATCAGAAAGCTGTCCTAACGATGCATCCTCCGAGTTTACTCCTCGTCAATTAGACTTAAGACTTAAGGTCTTAGGTATTTGGTGCTTTTTAGGTTGAAATAGTGCTGCCGTACATCTTTTGTCGATCCACAAGTCAAGTATGTCCATAAAATAATCCTTAAACAAGTTTTTTGCCGTTTAAGTTCGGAATCCACGCGAAGCACACATGCTTTACAATTTCTTCTGTGGATGCCGGCATTAGTATTACCTAGTGATTAACTGAAACCGATTTTTAAAGCGAGGTTTTGTCTTTGTAAACCACCTTAAATATCATTAACCCGCGCATGTTTTAAATTTAAAAATACATTGAAATGTATATTTGAACAACAATAATTTGTCTTTTACTAATGGTCAAAATCTCCTCAAATATTTTTTGATCAGGTTACACCTTAAACAGGTAACAGAACACCAATATCGATGTATTTTATTGATTATTAATACAATGCTTACGATTTTTTACTTTGATTTCAAGTGTTATATATCCTATCTTTGATTGGTGTCGTTTTACTTCTCCCGCATAAATGAGAGCAAGAGAGATAAATGTCGCCATGACACTACTTCTTTTTGTCTAAGGATGCACGAGGTGTCTCTAGTTGTAAAATATTTGCTCTTATCTCACAAAATATTTTTTTAATTATGTTCACACACTGAGTGTATCGAAACATGTTTGGTTTTTCTAAGAGAATCCGTTTTTGTTTTAGTTTTTTTGTTAAGTTTATGAAGTGAATAATAAGCAATTTTTGTTAGTCTTTTTTGATCTCGCGAAACTTTTTGCCTGCAAAAGTTTCTTCCTTTAAAATAGATAAATTCCTGCGTGACATTTACATTTAAGTGGTAAACTCTTTAACTCTGGTATTTTCGTAACAAGAAGAAAATGCTAGAGTTTGCTGGGGGAGGTATTTTCCTGTGGATTTCTTGTCACAAAAATGTCGTTGAGGTTTTAAATTATTATTGAGAGTTAATTAATGCCTTCTGCTTTATTCGAAACACTATCTTTACGAGAAAGAAATGTTAGATGGCAGAGCTAAAACAACTTACTGCTGAAAATGAAAACCAAGGAATGCATCTATAAACCTATAACATTGTCATTAGCTTGTTGAAATTAAATTTTGTTCAAAGTACAGTGTGGTAGATATGTTCACTACTGTTTTGCAACTTTTTCGTGTTTGTTTACATTTCATTCTTCTTTATAGAAAGCCCACTTTTAGTGGCGTGTATACTAATTTTACTTGCTTCATACCGCTGTCATACAAATATAGTTTGGTATATTCTTTAATGTTCCGCTGCTTCCGTTTCACTGCGGATTTTTCTAGATTTCACCTCGAAGTTAAGTTTCTTAAGGATACACTATCTAAGAATGGTTATCCTGTTATTTTCGTTGATACATGTGTTGAAAGATTTCTTAACAAGCTATACGTTCCTCCTGCTCCTGCCTACTGTTTCGATATTCCTAAGAAAAAGGTTCTTATTGTTTTGCCTTACTTAGGTACAGTTTCCTTATAAGCTAGAACACGCCTTAGGAAACTTTTTCGTAAACAGCTACAATGCTGTTCATTACAGGTTGTTTTAAGTCATCATTAAGATTGTCGCCTGTGTTTCGCTTCAAAGATAAACTTCCTAGGTCTTTTCTTTCAAGAGTTGTATACAAATTTTCGTGTAATGGCTGCAACGCTACTTATATTGGTAAGACAATACGGCACTTGAAAATAAGATCTTCAGAAAATCTAGGATTTTCGCATCTCACTGGTAAGAGGGTCGCTACGCAACAACCATCTGCGGTTAGCGAACACTTACTTATGTCGTCACACACGGCTGGCGGCAATAATTTTACTGTTTTGTCATCTGATGCACTCAATTATTTACTTGAGATAAAGGAGAGCCTCTTTATTTTTAAAGAGAAGCCTGTACTTAATCGTATGATTACATCTGCACCTTTATATTATTTAAATAATTTATCAGCAAGGGAATTGTCAATAACCTTATAAACTTGTTTTAGACAGAAAAGTTTTGTAATGTTGTGATCATGGCTCTAGAAGAGCCAAAAGCTCAATAGAATATGTGAAGAAAATAATGTTGTTATTTTTCTCAATGTTTGTTACATATTCAACGTTTCCGTTACTAAGTTTTATTACATTTCATTTTTCACACTTTTGTAATTCCAAATCTATCTATTCTATTCTTTTGATTTGCATGCATTTCCGTGTTCTAAATTTACAAAAATCGATTTTAAAAACACAACTTTTAGGGCAATATCGTATTTTTCTGCAGAAAACACTTGGGCTTATCTGTCTTGTCACCATTTGCATCAACAGGATGTATGTATGCAAGAATATAACTCAACAGAATCAAAAAAAAAGAGAAATGCAAATCGAAGTTATGCTGCTAATTTTTTAAAAACCAGGAGCAAACTTACACATAAATGATTTCTTCATATTAACGTTCTTTATTTGTAGCTGGGATTATGTATCCAAATTTATGCTAGTGTTGCGACTACTGCAGTATGAGTCTTTTCATTAATAAAATAAACATTTATTTAATGACATTGATATACCCTAATGACGTTAAACCTTCTGATACTAACATTAGGAAGAATGTTATAACTTAATTTACATATGGCTTTAGTGAGCTACAGCAATGTAAAAAGTGATGTAAAATGTAAAAAAAGTTTTCACCAGAAGTTAATGCGACAAATTACAACCACAAGTTTAAATACATAGTTATTTTTAATTAAATGGCACTAGCTTCATTCTCCTGTATATAGTGGTTATTTCAATCAGAAGGGAAGAGTTTAGAGGCCAACCTCGTTCCCAAGGCTCACAATATGTTGGGACAAGACAACGAATTTCGAAGTTCGCCACCAAAAGTAATTGCGTAGGTTCATTCTATATTAGATTCACACATCTTGAACTTGTTAATGTTCAGAGTGGACTTAGGACTGGATCTTAGGTTATTTGGTAAATACGAATTTCTTAAAATGTGCTAATTGTTGCTGACGTCAGCAAGGCCATTAATCACGAATTTCAGGGACTTTGTTGTCCCCGACGTGAATTATCTCCGTGTGCGGCGTGCTAAAGAAAGTGACTAGCAACTTTTCAACGCTCTCTGCCTGGATACTTGTGTGCAAAAGTAGCAACTTTGCGGCCTACCGGCTGCAGAGTATTGACTATTTGACTGTTTTGTCCATATTTGGATAATGATTAAAAAACTGCCATAAATAGTCCACGATTGTAGTATGTTGTTGCAGAAATTTTTCGGTTCCGTTGTATACTTTGCGTGGCAAATGCGCTCCAATAATTTCGCTCCGCTTGCTTTTCTCAGGATTGTTTCAGTATAAAAGTAAGTAAAATCCAGCTTGGCTTCTTAGGAAAACTTTTAAAGATGTTAGTACTACCTGTAAGCTAAAGGTATCATATTTCTACTGAAAAATCTTCAGGGCTAAAGTGCTGTAACTGTTGACAGGTTTGTAACACAGATGGACTACATCTCTTCCCTGCTTTTTAACTAGTCAGGAGACCTTGCATAATTTTTCTTAACCAAGGAGAAATTGTCTACTGGTTGGAATGTCACGTGGGATTCCAGTTGAGGCAAACACTTTTGTTTCACCATCAAACTCTCACAAAAAGAGCTTTGATTAAACAAAAACTATAAGTATCTAAATTTAACTAAAGCTAAACTACCAAAAGTCCTCCTAAAACTACACAATATGACAGGCTGGAAATTAGACAATGAAGATTCTCAACAATCTGACTGAAGAAATGTATGTACATATTTTTTTCTTCTAAACCATAGAATGAGAAGAAGAGTCTTTCTTATATTTGTATGTTTCAATGTTGCAGGTACCATTTTAATACTAGGCTTTCACATGCCATTGCATTCAGATTCTGCCATTTTCTCTAAAATGGCAGAATCTGAGATCTTTTCTCAACATGAGAACGTTTTTTTATGTTTTAATATTTTTTTTATTATTTACTAGTTATTTATTTAATATTATTTTATTCATTTATTTCGTTTCACGATTAAAAGGAATCTAAGAGTGAGTCCTGTAAACAAAGTTATTCTGAACAGTGTATTCCATTGTATAACGAAATGAGTCAAAAGAGTTTCCATTTGAATGATTGTAGCGTCTTGATTTTTGCAATGCTAAATCGTCATAATGGAAACAGAGTCTAAATTATAATTAAAAAATCAGAATTTCTATTTCATACGAGAATACATTTTGACCCTCTAGAAATTTGCTTGATATATTTTTGTGTTGATATGTAGGTTTTCTATGGAATATTACATTATATGCTTTTGAATATTAGAGCAGTTTTTATGGGTTATGGGAGTCAAATAATGCAGGAGTCAAAGAATCTTTTCAAGCATAAATTTACCATTTTACTTATTTTTAATTCTTTAAAGTGTATTTACTGCAATGATTATGTTTGAAGTGGAAATTTGGATTGTGATGATGTAATTATCAAAGAAAAAAACAGTCTATAAAAAAAACTAAATATTAAGAAACTTTCAATAAACTTTGGCAGGCTGAAAAAATCTCCAACTTTAAGAAACTTATATATACATATTATATCTATATAATAATACAGAGCTTCTGTCTGTGACTTTTGCAAAGTAGATAAAATTTCTTTGTTAAAGTCTATAAAACATCGCCTATAAATTTGTTCTGTAAATTATCAAACTTTGACGTTAGAGCAATATTGACGTCAAAGGAAAGTATATTAAGATTAGTGAAGCCATTGCACTGCACCTTTAAATTTAAGGCTAAACTTGGAAATGGGTGGAAATAACTGACATCATCTCTTGCGTGGGTAACTAGGGACTACCTGGGACCAATTTGGGTAAGTTTTCCAAATCTGGATCTCCAAATTCGTTTCGGAATGGACGGGTTAATGACGTCATAAAAAACCTTTAAACCTTAATATCTCTGCATCCATTTGTCACAAGTACACGATCCTACACATTTTCTTGATCAGCGTTTCAAGATCTATACAATGAAGGCAACAGGCAAACACATTTATAAAAAGAAAAATTTTGTGTTCTGACATGTCTCTGCTGACGTCATCAAAATTTAAATGACGGTTGTTTTTTTTCTGTTATCCTGCCTAAGTGGATTTTTTCACGGGCCTTATTGACTAGTATATATATAAAAGTAAAAATACATAGAAGCATAGCAAATGTTGTTTATATTAAAATCACAGCCAAAACGAAAGAAATATTTGAGGCTAAATTTATCAAAAATTTTGAGAATAATCAACACAACATGCAACATGTATAATGAAGTAAGAAACACATAAAAGGAACATCATAGACTAAAATATAAAAATTGCTGATGTGAAATTGAATTAGAAATAACGATGTGATTATGTAAGTATAAGAAGATAAGATATGCGTATTTTACATGGCATGCCTTACAAACATTGAGGAATATACCATGTCTATTATTTCCAGGAGGGGTCATGGCTTAGATGGGGAGTGTTAGAGTCCTCGCTTTGCCAGACAACTTGCTGCAACATCCAAAAGGCCCAGTGTGCCTTCTCCCCTATTTCCCTCACAATGCTGGGGTTAACACAGGACTACGGTAACATTCATTCAACCATTTGAATCACTGTAAAGGGGAAGAATTAACATTTACTTGAATCTTGTTCTTCTCTTTTGCAAGGACATACCTGATATTTAAATGTAACTGCTGGAAAAATAACTTTCTGTATATAATTTCCTGTGTATACTTTTAAATTGTGTCTACTTTTAAACATCATTTCCTATTATATTTAGTTAACAAAGAACAGCTGTGAAAGTTACAATTAAAGGGGCCCTAATTTGATTTCGTATTCATGCCTTCTTATCAAAATCAAGAACATATAAATTGTATGAAAAAGGCTAATGTGGCATGCAAATTTTGTAAGTGGGAATTTTTTTGATGTATTTAATTTAATTTGTTAATAACAGGTATACAGGACAGGACAATAATTACTAGGGCCTTTTTAAAAGTTGAGAAATTGTAGTATGCAAAAAAGTAAACTTTAAATTGTCAGTGGTTGTTGTATATGAGAAGTGAAGATCTATAGGTTTTTTTTTTCTTTTTCTGATACCCCTTAGGCAAGCAACTGGGATTTTTTTTAATTCCTAACATTGGCGTTTATTTGGAATTTCATTTATTAATTTTCTTGATAAATTTGTGTGGATATTTTTTTTAGGGGGAGGGGCAATGTAATCGAGTGTTCATTCAAGAATTTATAGTAACCTAACTATGCAGCAGTTTCAACAGTTCCTATTCTATTTACAGCTGGACCAGTTCAATTTATGTTGAGTCAGCTCAAAGCACTTGGATGGTATGAATTATCTTAGCATTTTTAGTATGATGTATGCATTGTTTTTTTATAACCAGATTCCTACAGAAAAGAGAAAGGCAGATTCGACCATGAGTTTATTTTGTGTTTGTAGCTCATAAATTTCTGTTATGGTCCTGCGATTTAATGTTAAACATAGAGTTGTTATCGCCAAATTTTGACTATTTTTGGTCAAAAATGAAAGTAAAAAAACATTTGTGAAAATTTCAAATCAGTTACTCCAACAGGGTAATAAAGTTATTTCTGTTATTGACAAATACATGGTTAACCTGTTTAACAAATTTAATAACTGTGACCTCATATTGCCTGATTCACTTAGCAAAGTTTCTCTCTTAAAGTTTTCAGGTAATCCACCCTACCACCTGGATAATTGAAGACAGGTTTTAAGGTTAAATCTGACCAAAATTTTGTGTTCCTTTTATCTGAAGCTTGATAATTTCCTTACTGAATGTTAATAGCTGCATAACCATATTCTATCCTGTTCTAGTGAAATTAGTTTGGAAAACAAAAGACTATTATGCGAACCATGTGATTCAAAACTGTTTGGTGGCTTCGACCCAGATGCTAAAGAGGTTAGTACTGAACTTTAGTGGTCAACCAGATGGAAATCAAAGAAGCATTACTGTAGTTATTAAATATTTTATTTGAAATTACTGTTGAACTATTTACAACAGTAGGTTCCAGGAGTTGTGATTAAAAAGCGTTGTTATGTCAGTGATACATTTTTTTCCATTCCCAGGTCATCCTGTGTGAAAACAATTTGTCATCTCAAGAACAATACAACACTATCCTGACACACGAGTTGGTACATGCATATGATGTGTGTCGTGTGAAGTATGACACGAATAATTTAAGACATCTAGCTTGTTCAGAGGTAAGAAAGTAAGGATGTTAAGATGTGGATAGCATAATCTTTTTTGAAAGGTGTAATTTCTCTTCAAAAACAGAACTGAACAAAAAAGCAAACTGTGATTCCCGAAATTCGATCGGCTTGTTAACATTTCAGAGTTAAAATGGTTGCAGATTTTTTATCGACAGGGAAGGGAAAGTTATAAATAGCAAAATAATAATTAACACAAACAGCATAACCAGTGAAGCCTATCCTCAATTAGTTAATTTTCTAGGATGTTTTAAAGAAAACTTTTTATCCCCACAATATAGTCATTTCAGAGTTTTGTTGTTGATGAAGTTAATTTACTTATAGATTCGCGCAGCAAATTTGAGTGGTGATTGTTCATTTTGGAAAGAGAAACCTACCTCTGTGAAAGCTCATTATCAGGTATCGTTTCACTTAATTTATGTACAAGAAATTAAAATTTAAATTGCTATTGTTATTATTAATCAGAGATATTGTATATAAAATAAATTAAGCGAGGTGAATAGTAGAGTGGGACGAGTCAAAGAGAAACTTATATTTTTTATGTATAAATGATTTCTTTTAAAATGGGCTTAAAAGCAGAAATTTCTTCCCCTTAAACCTTTTTCCTTTAAGGTAGCACGTGCTGGAAAATCAGGGAAAACTGTATCTCACAATGTAACAGTTTTTGTGCAAACGTCAGGGTAAATAATGTCCTCCATGATTATACAGTCAGGGAAATTTTGAGAATTGTGCTACTAAGGGAAAATTTTATAACCACTTTTTTTCTCTAGACTTGCGTGAAACGAAAAGCAGTTGAAAGTATACTTTGCATGAAAAACATATCCAGAGGCAAGGCCGAGCAAATTGTAGACAGTGTGTTTACAGAGTGTTTCAAAGATACAGCCCCATTTTCAAAAATACCTCTATTGAAGTGATAATTTTAGTAGCATATCGCGCGCCATATGCTCTGCTATTACAAAAGTAATATATCCCGGGTAAGAGGATATGTAAGATTTAGATCTTACGATCAAATAAAAAACTGGAATCGAGATTAATCTCACGTGCTGTCACAGGCTGTAATACCAGAACTTTTCTTCATGACTGTTGCTCTAGTGCCATTTTTCACTAAAGCATTTTTGTATGACAAGAATACTTTTATCATACTTCCTAGAAATATTAATTGACAACACAATTTGGGTGTTGGTTTACGTTACATTTATTCGTTGCTTACAACACTCTATATCTCTATAATAATAGCCGTTGTCTGTCTGTCTCTGCGCGGACCCCCGCTAAGTTAGAAAATGATGTTACGAAAACACGAATATCAAATGCGATATATTCTTATCCACTTTGTTGCCACGGGTAAATTCAAAGGACGGGCGAACCCGTGGATTTTTCCACCGGCAACGACTAGTCTATATTATAATGCCCGTATACGTCTGTCCGTCTGTCTGTCTGTCACGCAAAATGGTAGCTTAGCTGCGACGGGCGAACCCGTAGATTTTTCCACGGGCTAATTATTAAAATTTATAATAAATAAAATGCTTCGTATAAAATAATTTTAGTTATTATGGCTACACTATATAAAAAGTTTTTCATCCTTCCAACATCATTATTATCATCTTTGCAATTTTTTCTTGTTAATCAAAAAGATGTGTGGAGTTTGTTATTATTAAAAAAATAAATTCAGAGCAGAAATTTTTGCGAAAATATATTTCTGCAGAACTTACTTCAGCAACCCTATTTGGAAAATAAAATTCCGTGAAGCTGCACTTTCCATAACAGATCACAAAAATAAATAAAAAAATGAATTAAAAATAAAAAAATAGTAATGATAATCTTTAAATATTTTCTTCAATTGTTATTCGTATCATTTTGTGCAGTGATGTACTTTATATTCTTGATAAAGACACTATATTGTCAACACTTTTCTTGTTTTATATTCAAAATGCAAATTTAAAGTAGTTATTTTTCATGGAAAATTAAGTTGCAGATGCTTAAAAAAACTATCAATCACAAATATATGTTCCAGGAAAAAATTCTTTCCTAAAGGTAATAGATTTGAGAAGACAACTTCGGTTCAAAATCTGTCTGTATTTAACACATGAGAACGAAACACGAATAAAAGCTACAAGGACTGAGACCAAGGTTGAAGGGAAGGATTTTGCACGTCTTTATTTTTCAAATCTGCCCCAAACTAAGGCAAAAAGCGAGAGAAATTATATTGTTTACACCAAGGTCGAAATATTTAGAAAGTTCGGGATATTTTAACAAATTCACAGCTAGGAGGTAGCAGAAACAAACAAGGTTAGGAAGGAGCTTATCTTGTAGCGACGTTTTTGTAAATCTAAGATCAAGCCTCATTAAGTTTTTTCCTTATATCTATTTCAATCTCTTCTGGTGATTTTCTTCGACTTCGATCAACTATGCTTGGATCGGGATGGTATTCGGCCAAAGTACAAAACTTCTTACGAAACCCCTCTCTCCACTTTGTTGGATTTTGTACTAAATCTTTGATTAAATATATAAAAATTGGGCTCACTGCAGACAGGATTATCACTGTAATAAAGATTTGCGCCCACGTACTGTGTGAAACTTTTTTTATTGACCCTTCAACGCCACTTCCAAATGGTGAAAATGAAATCTAAATAGTAAAATACTTTAAATGTATTTCATTAAAGTAGTGCCTGCTAGATAGACCTAGCACTGCGATGAAGTCCGTCATGGATTAACCCTCGTGTCTGACGGTAAGTACCTGAAAGTCAGAGTATTATTTTCGCGTGTTTAATTTTCACACGAGAACTTCTTCAACAAACGCAATGGATATTTATTCAGTTCCTAAGTGCTTGGCAGTTCGGATAACTTAAAACATAAGATATGGATTGAAACTTCTCGTTTGTTTGAAACAAGATTATTAAGGCAACTAAGTATTACATTACACGCAGTTCGTCCCGAAAATTATTAGTTCGGGTTTTGCAAACCCTGCGCTCAATCTAACCTCCTTAACACAAGGTTGCAACTAATTTTATTATTTCCCTTTGTGCAGACTTTTAGTGGCTGTACTTTTTGCATGGCGGTGGTGAAAGTTTCGACATAAATTTGTTGAGAGTTTGTGAAAATTCAAAAAAGAACGGCAATGTAAACTCGTTGTCGGGTTATTATGTGGAGTACATACCAATTGTTGTGCACATCCAACGTAAGCCATATATGTTGCTCCCTTTGTTATTTGTTGATGACAATTTGCAACAAAAATTATAAAGATAGCTACTGGTGAGATATATTTCCAACAAATCATCCAAAACAGATAAGGTCGTTTTCCTGTCATATACTCAATATCATCAGCAAATCTAAAATAATAAAATGTTCTCGCTAATTTAAAAATCAACTAAACTACCATGAAATCCATGAAAAGCTGAACAAATATGCGACGGAAAATAACGCAAAAACCCGTATTTATTCATTTCTGAACATTTTTAAGTAACATCGATTGGTATGAAAGATATTTAGTCATTTCTGAACATTTTTAAGTAACATCGATTGGTATGAAAGATATTTAGTCATTTCTGAACATTTTTAAGTAACATCGATTGGTATGAAAGATATTTAGTCATTTCTGAACATTTTTAAGTAACATCGATTGGTATGAAAGATATTTAGTCATTTCTGAACATTTTTAAGTAACATCGATTGGTATGAAAGATATTTAGTCATTTTGTCTATTCAGTATTCTTGTTTTTATTAAAGGTTTGTCATTTGATAGCTTAGTAAACAACGGAGATTCTTTTCTCAGTACCAACTGGCCACTGCAGACCGCAGCCTGGGTATTTTTTGCATTCGCATAGGCCTTGTAGAAAATTTTATTGACGCGCTACTTGTGATTACGATTATACGAAGCAATCCAAACCAGTTTCCAAGCGGAAGTAACAAAAGTAAGTAAGTAAAAAAATTATCGTGTCGCCACAACTGTGCCACATGTAACATTCCGTCACATCATTATTGCATTCTGATTGGCTGCATACGAAATTGGTGACTTGAATTTGTGGCGACACGAACAAATTATTTAACAAAGTTTTTTTTTGTTACTAGTAACAAGATACAAAATCAATCGGTTTGCTAGCAACAAAACCTACACCGGTGACACAAGTTCGCATATCTATAAATTTGTTAATATCGACTGAAAATATTACCGCATGTCCCCGTCGCTTAACGATCTGCGAATTCAGAAAATGGCTCATGCTGACGTCACCAAAAATTAGTACCATCAAGGACTTTAGACCTAACCACATAACTATATTCCAAGTCTAGTTAAAAATTGTGTACTAGTGATTTCCTATATATATATATCTCAGAAATATTTGTGAATGCACTCTAAAGTCGGCAATAGACCCTTTTATTATTAGCGACATTATTTTACATGTCCCACTTTCGCAATGCACTTCGGGAAGGTTGGGGTATCTGATGTTAGTGTAAACAGACGATTGCGTTGAATTGTATTTGTTTAAATCAGGTTTTTTTCTGAGAAACTTCTGGAGTATTTGTCTCCGAATGGTGTCACTAACGATGAAAAGGTATACTTGAAAAAGTTTCTTCTGTGCATGTTCATAAGCAAGAATAACAAAATTGTCAACCTCGTTTCCAGCACCTGTTCTTGTTTTTGTATATTTGACAGCGAAAAACACAGCGCTGATGAGCGACAAAAAGCCCTAGAAATGAGGTTGCAGAGTTTCTCACCTGTCAGTACCATACACCCACGAGATAGCTATTGTTTGGAAAAACGCTATGACGACTAAACCAAATGAGACAGAGTATTCATCAAAAAGTTGAAAGAGATAATATCCAGGTGACGAAACAAAACTTATCCCAACCAAAAACATGATGGCTGCAACAACACCTAAACAAATTGGCATGCAAAAAAAAAGTTTATCTTGCTGCACTTCTACAGGAAAAGGTTAAGCGGAGTGTTGGGTATTCATCGTCCACATAGTGCACCTTATTCCTAGAAATTTTGGCGCGTAGAAGATTAGGCGAAATAAAAGATTCAATTTTTATTTCATCGCTAAATTAAAGTCACGCTAATTTATTTTTTCTGCTTTAAAAATTAGTACAAAAACGATAGGTTTGTTTTCGGCTCACAGTTCATACGACTAGGAATCACAGCGTGCTGACTGCAATTCTCAGTAGAACATGGCCACATGGTTAAGTCCTCATAAACATTACATTTGCATGCAAAATGTGTTTTAATTAAATGAGCGCAATAGCTGAAATAACCGTAGATCTCAATCTCGTTCCCAGCACCTGTTGTGTCTTTTCTATAACCGGGACAGCGATCTCGCCGCCCCGAGATCGCCGTTTGATGTTAGAAAAGATACAAGACGCCCTGGAGACGAGGTTGCGTACATCTGGCTTAAATACCTGTGAAAATCTCTCTTGGAATTTTCACCCAATTCATATCATAGAATGGTGTGATAAAACCTTCAAGTGTACCAAATTCTGAACCAATGCCCAACAGAATCAACATGATGAAAAACAGAATAGACCAAAGTGGTGATACAGGCATTTGAAGAAATGCGTCGCAAAAGGTTATAAAAACAAGACCAGGTCCACCACCAATCTAGAAGTAACAAAACTATATCAGTACATTTTCTTGACATATTCCAGACACGTATGACGTTTATTGCATGATTATTTTGAGTTAGATGCTTCCATCATTAAGCACAATTGCAATCATGTTTGATGGAAAATGGAAATAAATATTATGGAGATAAATAATCGTGAAATCGTACTGTTCTAGCAATTGTGTAAAGTACCTCTACTACTTATTCTTAGCACATGAGCAAGACTATTAGCTATGACAACACATATAAATTGTGCATAAATGGGTACGTACCCATTACTTAAAACAGTAAAAATTTGCTTTTACCTTATCAACTTCTCCACCAAGCCGATATGCTCGATGTCCCAATATAGAGAAAACAACTATTGCAGAGAAAAGTGAAGTAGCGCAATTGATCAAGACAACGGTGTAGGCATCTCTCACGCAGTTGTTTTTTATAGGCATGTAACTAGCGAAAGAGATCAATGCACCAAATCCCAAACTCAACGTAAAAAACATTTGAACTGCTGCGTCCAACCAGATTTCCGGCTCCAAGACCTTTTTGAACTGAAAAAAAGATCACAAGTTCAAAACTGTCAACTAGAGATTTGTGGAAAATTGAAAAGTTCACAGCGATTAATTATACCTAGAATCTGGAAGGATATTTTCCTTCTAGATTTATCGCGTGGAAGGCCAACTATGTGTGAAAAATGCTGGTATGTTTAAAATAAAAACTTACATCGGGTTTAAACAAAGCTTTCAAGCCAATTTCCGCTCCTTCCAGAGTTAGCCCATATACCAATAGGATAATCAATATAAGGTATGGAAATGTAGCTGTGAAATACGCAGCCTAAGATGAATAAGAGTGTCATTTAAAACACGCTATTTATAAGTCCTGCATCTGCATTCCTACTTCTTTGATATGTTACAAAAGATTTGAATATCAGTACCTTAAATATATCATTACAAGAGAAAATATTAACAAAGAGAACATTTTAAAACTAAATCATTCGAGTTTAACCAATTAGCATCAGAAAACAAGCATGTGTGCCGTAACGAGAATCGTCTCTACCTTCCCTGTGGATTGAACCCCTTTCACGATGCATATATAACATATCAACCAAGCAGCAAAAAGACAGCCAAACAGTTTATACTGCACTCCTTCTCCAACATCATCAAGAGAAGGTGAGACGTGTAATACTTTTGTGTAGAAATAATGTAACTGAGGATCATGTACACAACAGGAGGAGAAGTTCCTCATTGCAGAGCAGTCCGTTACTGATTTATTACTATGGCAACTGTCCGACAAATTCTTGTACTCGTTATATCTACAAACGAAAATGAAAAAAATGTCATTTCTTCAAGATACTGGTTAAAATACGATCAATATATTTATTTTATATTGTCCTTATCTTCGAGATTGCTTGGATAATCACAATAAAACACTACATGAAATGGTAATCTTTATCTGTTTTGTCAAACATAGAAGCATATTTAGTTGCAAAATTTTTTTTGCGGCATATGTTGCGTTGTCTGTTCTTAAATAACGTTTGATACGTTTTTATATACGAGTAAAATTCACAGGAAATGGCCCGTTGTACATACTCTGGTCGACTATATCTCGTATCGTATATTTCTCAGGCATTCTTAACACGAAATAGCTACTTGGTAAAAATTTTGAACAGAATACAGACTTTTTATTTAGACATATTTAGACACCTAGGAGTTGAAGCTGAATAAGCTAATTTTTTTAAGAATTACTAATTTCTTAAAGAGGAAAACTAAACACGAATATATAGCTATTTAGGCGTGTTCTCGATGTCCTTAGTAAGAAATGTGGACTTACGCTGGACAATTCTCCAGCCTCCATGGCAGCTTTGAGGAAAACGAGGCAAAAAGATAGTGAAAACACCATGCAATTACTATGATGTAATAAATGCACAAAAACATAGAAGTCACTAAACACGAAATACCAACACCCTTCAGCGCGGGGTGGATACTGCTCCAACATCCTATTGCACTTCTTTTAAAACGCTGTCCAACAGCGTACTCAATGTAGAAGAGCGGAATTCCTTCTATGATCATCATCGTGAAGTAGGGTATAAGGAAAGCACCTAAAAGTCGAAGTTCAAGATATACCAAAAAGTAAACATGTTATGAATCATAATTCCGACAATGACGATGCAATAACAGTGACGAAGTTTGCATTAAAGTATGTTACCTTAAGAATAGCACAAGAAATAATTAGACTACATCTGTGCTACAAAATAAGTATCCCCAAAAATAGATTTTATTTAAAATTGATTCTTTTTCTACCTCCTCCGTTTTTCTGACACAAGTAAGGAAACCTCCATATATTTCCTAAACCAACAGCTATTCCGATAGATGCTAGGATAAATTCCACTTTATTTCCCCACGATCCTCGTTTTTTCTCCTCATTTTCATCTTCTTTTGGTGTTAGCTGCACTGCTTCGGAATCATTATCTAAAAAGCAGAATGATAAATAGCTAACTGAACTCATTCGACTAAAGATTTTTCGCAAACTTTTCTAAAGTATTTTTTTCGGAAAAATCGTAAATTAGAGTTAATTTAAACTGGACGTTAACTTCTTTTGGCAACAAGAACGACTATTGATGACGCGAGACTTTTTTCGAACGCTATCACTACGTTAATTCGCCAGCTCCTGATATTAAAACAAAAACGTTCCCTGGGCAGGTTTTATTCTTTTTTCAATGAAGGACTTTCAAACAATGATTAGAAAAGATAGAAACCAGGCGTATAAACATCAACTACACACTCTTCAACATAACGCAGTAGATAAGAATATTTAATTATGATACACAGTTGAAGACAGCTTGCAAGAAGCAGTGATTCAAATTAAGCATAAACACTGGTTTTAACGAATGTCCTAAGGAAAGGAGAGTACTTAAAGCCATCATTTAACCATCATATCAAAATCCATGTAAAACCTACAACAGGTAAACGCAAAAAATGTTTCTTATAGTAGTTGTTGCCAATCCAAAAATCCACGGTTCACTCGTCAAATAATGGAGATATGGAGAACAGTGGAAGAGATAAATTGTATACTAACCACTGTCACAGTTGGAAAGTAAAAATGACTTCTCCATTATCAAAATAAAATCAATTTACCAGCATTTTGAAAAATATAACAAAATAAAACCCTTTAAAATGATAAATATTACTTTTTCTACCAAACAAACCAATCATTCATAATTCTTCTAAAACTTTTTCACATTTCTTCCTGTGAAAGAAATGACGCGTTTCGTGCTTGATTTGAACACCTTTATTGTGGTGGAAGATAATTAATCGTCCAAATGAGATAGTTAAAGTAAATAATTAAGACACAGTATTGGAGATTGCTTATCTTTGTAATCTATCGCTTGCTCATTCTCTTTCACGCTAAAAGAAATGTTTAAGGTATTTACGTCAACCGACAATGCGTCGCAGCAATTTATCAACACGAGGTTTATAATGCGTTCAGGAAATCTGTACACCCTTGTTTCCATACCTCCACTTTTTAAAACCTCATATGGTCTACCTCGTGTCCAAGGTCCCTTGGTTAGCGCAATTTTTTCTAATGTCTATGTGATAAGGAAAGATCCATGGAAACCAAATTGTATATAATTAGACTGAATTATGGAATATTAAACAACCTGGAATCTTTTTCGTTTGAAAGCTGTGAACTGGACGGCCTAATTCTGTCAAAAAAATCATGGGCTTGAAAATCCCTGGATACGAAGTTCGAATGTGTAACATCATCACTAAATCACTTTCTAATGCTTAAATTTGTCAATGAGCACGAGAAAATATCTGTTCATTTTTGTTTTAGCGTAACCTTTACCTGAACAATGATAGGGTAACAATTCTCCCCTTAGATTTTACTACAATGTCAATCTCGTTCCCGGCTTTTTACGCCAACCCAACATAAAAACTCTAAAAAAGGCATTGGGACGAGGTTGATAAAAATTATCCGTAAATCAGTGAATTTCCAAACCAGCATGTTACATATGTGGAGCGATGAAACTCAAGTTATCAAACTGACTTAAATGATTAGACAATACCTTATAAGCTATTGGCGGTTGTGTAACCGCAAATATAATACTATTTATCTATCTATATCTTCTAATATGCACTTCCTGTAGGTATGGATTAAAACGTTTCTTGAGATAATTCCGAAAACAAAAAAAAGTACCTTTTTTCCACGTTTTTAGTATGAATCTGTTTAGTTTTTCCCAAGACATGCTTGCTGTACTGTAGTTACGTTTCACAAAAAAAAAATCTTGCCATACATCCTTGTGTTTATATTTTGTTATTTTTCATGAGATTTATGTTCCGGCTTGACATTTTAACCAGTTTATGTCAATTATTTATCAAGGATGGTTTTTATCAACTACGCCTGTTACGGTCCTAAAAAATCGTAAAAAGCAAAGATTGTGCGCCATATTTTTGTATAAAACCTTCACAGCTGTTACTCAAACTGTTGCTAAGTTAATTTAAACGAGTAAACAAATAGTTACAATCGCTAGATTCTAGATTCAATGAAGGACGTAGAAACCATGTAAAAGTTATGTTAACAAACTTGTCTTTGTAATTATGAAAGGTAAGATCTCGTTTGTTACACGTTATAATTGCCATGGGGAGAGTATTGCGTTAGTCTATTACAATTGCAAGGATTCAGAGCAGTTGCTGGTAATATAACAAAGTTTGCGAAAGCATTGAACACAAAAAATCGAAAGAGTGTAGTTGCATGCTTAACCTCACGATAATATTAAAACACTAGTCGGTACCCGTGCAAAAATCCATGTGGTCGTCCGTATTAAAATTACGCGCTATTTCGTGTATGTTGATGAGAGACAGACAAAATACGGCTATTATTATAGAGAAAATTCGCCCTTACCCCTTAAAAAATTTTTCTCCTCCTAAAAATACAGTTTTTTCGCTTCAAAAAAAAAAGAGTTAGTCTGTTCTTTCAACTTCTCTTCTCTCCTAAAAATTGATGGGAATCTTCTAGTTTTAAGTTCTGTTAAGAGCTTTAATCAATTTCTATGATGGACACATAAGTCATTACGTGAATAATAGCTAACAAAAATGCAGGTAGTGTTTGTTAATTTCGCAAAAATTAGTTGCCGCAAAAATTATTGGAAAACTAACTTTTCGCGAAATTCACTAAAATTAATTTCCGTGATAATATTCCAACCTCCAGCCGAGGGCCTGTAGCGTTTTTTGATATGAAGATGATACGCGTTTCATATCTTCATATCAAAAAACGCTACAGGCCCTGGGTTCGAGGTTTATAATATTCAACTCTAGCAGTCTTAATTTATGTCTCCCGCATAAAATTTGAGAAACAAAATGTTATCAAATCTTTTTATCGCCAATATTCGCGAATTTTAAATTTCGCAAAATATTAGGACTTGCCCATTCTCGTCCACAGAGCTTTGAGATAAACTGAGTTTTAATCTCGCGAATATTATTAGTTCTTGCTAAAATTATTTCCCTTAAAGTGCGTTTTTTATCATGCAAAAGCAATACGTTCGAAATATATAATCTCCGTAATTATAGAAAAATATGAGAAAAAAAACTTAAATTATGATGCATTGTTGACCCTAGATTGACTTTATGCTTACCATGATTGCAGAATAGCGAAGACGCATCTGTTACATAAGTTTTTAAAATACCTTTTAAAAGCCTAGTACCCAACCTCGTCCCGAGGGCATCTTGTATCTTTTCTGACTTCGGGCAAAAGTGACAACAGGCACTGGAATGAGAATGCCTAGTACCCAAAGGCATTGACGCATAATCCAAACGCAAAATAATTTCGAAATGGGCACCATAAACTTATTGTTAACCCGTCCTTAACCATATTTAGGGGGGAATGCAAAAATGTAAACGATCGGTAAAAAAAAATAGTTTGCATTACTAATGATTTTGAAGATACTTGAAAGGTCATCACATAGTACAAGGGTTTTTGATCGACAAGATGTTGTCATCATATACTGTCATCCTATGACAAAGCTTTTTGCAAATACAGTGAGTGGTGTTTTGAAAAATTCTAACATTTAATTCTACTAAAAATGTAGTATATCGCGAAGTTTTAAAAAATAAATAATAAATAACTTTTGATAAACCTTACAACCAGGGACTTTTTGTACTTTAACCACGATCCCAGCACCTGTTGTCTCTTTTTAGCATATTTACAGCGCCAAATAAGAAATAAAGAGCCCTGGGAACGAGGTTGCATTAGGCTTAACACGCTTTACTGGTGTACTAAGCTAAAGGGTACAAAAAAACTTTTGCGATTTTCATATTAAGAAACGCCACAGGCCTGCAGAACAAGGTTGGACATACAGATCTGCCAAATAGTTTTTTGGCCGAGATTGACCTTCGTTTTCTTTATTAAAAATCGATGATACTTTTGGTCGACTCGACATCAAGCGACCCTTTTCTGGCTCTTCGATTAAACTGCGGCTTCGCGTAGAAAAACACTGTTACATGGTTGTATCTAATTGAAATACAGAATAAAACTATGCTGATGCATGATAAATTAAGGACATCCCTTTTCCCAGTATGATATATTTCGTTGATAATAAGGATATGTCGTCACACTCCTTTTGTCTCGATGTTCTAATAGAGTTAGTTAAAGAATTATGCTGAATCATCATTTTTGTAGCTGTACGGTCTACCAAGAATATTCCGGGACATCGGGACAAGAATTTTTAGATGTCTGTTTTTTTTGACAAAAAGGCAACAAGAGCAGAGAAGCGAAAGAAATGAAGCAGGCATTAATTTGATTAAGTCGTACAATTACTTTCCATGGATCAGTTAATTTTTTGTCAATGTAAGTACGATTAGTTTATCTCACACGGATGTGCATGTGTGTAGCTATAGCTCGCTAGTAGTTTAGCTATAAAGAGTATTTGAAGCTGCTAGACGTTTCACCAGTATATTCCTACCTTAGGTTATTGAGAGGTGTTCTTGGTGACTTCTCTTGGCATCTTGTGAGGAGAGAAAAAGTCCTGTGGGACAGCTTCACTGCTGATTCTATAGGCTACCATTAATATTGAAAATATGTCATTGTATGCGTCACAGTACCTGAGCTGGTCTATATATAATAAGAAGAAACTTGAAAAAATTAACAATTATATAATCTGATCCACAAGCATCATCAAAACTCTAAATTCTGGTGCCAATTCTTTTACTTTGCTTCAAATACAACTGCCACCAATCAATTTTTAGTAGTCCTTAAACTTATCACTGTGGTCTTCAGGCCATTTCTTGAGACGAGTGCGATCGCACGTGCACTCGCCTGCACACTCGTAAAAAGATTTACGGGTGCTTTTTATCGCACTTGTGAATTTTTTCTTTTCCTAAAACATTATAGAGTGATGAAAAAGGCTATTACGCTGATTACATAACATTTATTTCTTTGTGATTGATTTGTTTAAAAAGTATAGAGAACATTAAAGTCGGCCCCTTTCCTTCATGCTGACACTCTTGTTGCATTACACTGAGACCCGAACGGAAGACCATTTGGAACCATGCCACAAGTCAGTCCAACCTTCATCGTCACAGAGAATACTGCGAGAAGAGTGCGCACGCATGCAAGTTAATTATAACCAGAACATGGGAGAGGTTAGGTGTCCTGTACCTTATGACAGCTTTCAGACGAATGTTTTTGTAATGTAATACCAAAGAAAAAAAATGGTGAATAAAGTTAAAAAAATATTTTTAAAAGGGGAAAGAGAAATCAAAAATGTCTAAAAATATATTTAATGCCAAAAACATATAGTGAATCTGCCAACACATCATCGCGTCCAACGTTTCAACCTTGCACTTGTGGTTAATACGTTTTACAAAATTCATTTCTATACAGCTTAAATAACATAACGTTGCGGTAAACAAAAAATAGTTAAGTGTGAATCACACTTGCAAATATTCACATCACACTTGTAAATTTTGCTTACGAGTGCGATTTTTCGCACACCATAGCACTTGTAATTTTTTAGCGTGTGATTTTCGTAGCTCTGGCATAGTTTTATTCAAGAAATGGCCAGGGTCTTATACACCTATAATATATAAAGGGACGACTTGTGGCACTAGGTGGTTTTTTGGTCCTAAAAAATACTTTTCTTTTGCTGATCGAAAAAATTTTTTGCAAGGACCTTAGGACACAGACATAACATATTTCGAATCAGCTGTTATTTCAACTGGTTTGTAACATCGGTGAAAATCACAATACCAACCTGGGATTTTTAGTTAATTATTTTAAGAAAGTCCTGGAATTTTGTTTTAAAAATTTACTGATTATACAGTATGGCAAGGTGTTTTTGCTTTAATCATTTTTCTGTCATGGAAAAAAGTGCAATTTTTCATTAAAAAGGATAAAATAGTGATTTTAAAGGTGGTAGCTTTAAAGTGTAAAAAGTCTCCTGGACTATATTCTAAGCTAGTCGTTTTTGTCATACACATACTAGCTATTTAACATCTTTTTTAAATAAAAGCTAGTGTTTACCAACCTTGCATCTTTTCCCAAGTTTATATTAGTATATATTAACTCTATTTAGTCCAGGGTTTTTTGAACATATGAACATATTCTATTTTATCATCTTTTTTGTATATATTTTGGTTAATTTTTACTGCAAATAATAAGAAAGATAACATTGATTTTCATGTGAGATGAATTGATATTGCTCAGACAGACTAACTTTTTGTGGAATTTGGGGAGCAATTAATAGCTAAGCTAGTTTCTCATTTCTCAGAATTGGGTGAGCCTTTGCATGAGCAAGTGCTATTGCTCTCGCCTTATTGATAGGCCTGTAGTACGAATTTTTACATTCTGTTTGAAGTTTCCTCAAGCTGAATAAAAGTTATATATTTAAAATACTTTCCAGTTTTTACATAGATCGCATAAAAAGTTGCCAACAATTGCCCAAAAATCCGGGTTTTTTTCGATTTTTGGGTAAAATCCAAAAAAATCGCAAAATAGGATTAGTCACGTGTCAAATTATACCAATTGATTTTTCTTGATGAAATAAAGTTGTATTATAAGTTTAAAGTTCTAAGGGTCAAGGTGATAGCCAAGATCAAAGCTCCTGAAAGGTATGTGACCCAAAAATTTGGCATGCAGGTGTCTAATAGATAAATGTTAAAACTCATAAATAAAAAAATACTTTTCATTTTATATTCTAAATCTTCTGACCAGGGTTTCTAGATTTTGGTTTACTAATGTGGTCACAACTCCTTACTCGGTGCTTCGTACTTTTAGAACTTAAAAAAATGGTAAAAACTTTGATAATGATGTCAAGTTTCTCCAAATTTGCATTCAAGTTAAATGAGCCAGATGTTTTACGCACATGTTAAATTGGGTTTTCATAAGCATTAATTAAAATTTTATGTCTATTGCTTAGTACTAAGAGATGAAAACCTTACCTTTATTCAGCACTGTGAAAGGTCAATATATGAACTAAGGTGAGGAGTTATAAGTAAGTTTCAATATTTCAATAAGTTGAGTTTAAAAACTTGCTGGCCTGGTTTGTTCAAATTTTCATACCCTGTGAACATGTTGAAAAGCTGGAGGAATAGAGTATCCAAACTGATAATAATTTAGAAATCAACTAGAACATAGATTACAACCATTCAATACCAATTCTTCTAGTTGAAATGTATTGAATGCCAAAATGAAACGAGAAATTACTGATCAAGACTGTACAGATATAGAAGTTATATATCTATAGTTTTAATAATAATAAAAGTTTGCTTTCATGAATAATTACAAAGATAGCAATAAATTAAAATGTTCTATTCCACATTTACTGAATAATGAACAAATACGTATATATTGTGTAAATCACACATAGCGTTCTCATTATTCATTGTAAGGCCGAAGAAGCAAAGAAAGATTGAATGAAAAAAAATAAGTTCTGAGGCTTTGAAACAATGGGGGAGAAATTGCATGCCATCGCATTGTGATGGGCCTTGTGATGTCTTAGTGGCAATGTTGTTATTGTACAGACAGATGGACAGGTCATCATCATCATCATCATCATATTCTCGGCTTAACGTCTGTTTTCCATGCTAGCATGAGTTGGACGGGATATATTAATGACCCTCTTCCAATCTGATATAGACTGTGTTAAATCTAAACTCAATTTCCTCTGTATTAAGTCTGTCCTTATAACCTCCTGCCAAGTCTTTTATCGGTCTGCCTCTGGGCTTTGCCCCAGGAACTATCAAGTCTCTACCCTTTCTGACCCAATTATCCCCCTCCATTCTTTCCAAGTGCCCCAGCCAATTCAATCTTCTTATCTGGTTAACATCTTTAATTCTACGGATATAGCCTGCTTCTTAGCTCATCTGAACTCTTTCTGTCTCTCAGACTGGCGTTACACATCCACCTAACCATTCTCATATCATTCCTTTCTAAACGGTCAAGATCTTCCTGCTTCACTGCTCATGTCTCACTACCGTACAACATAACACTTCTTACACAGGCCTCATACAACCTACCTTTCAACTCAATTGACAACTCTCTGAACTTTTTTCAAGCAGAACCTATCCTGCAAGTAACACTTCTTCCAACACCCCCTTCACTGCCCAACATATCACCTAAGTAACAGAAGTTCTCAACTATCTCTAACGAGCCACTGTTGTACATAATTGAAGCTGGAAATACTTCATTCTCTATAATCTCACCTTTGCAACGCCTGCATACAAACTGAATGTCAGCTCTTAACCTTCTACCAATACTACTGCATTTCTTATGTACCCAATGCTTGCAAGTCTGACAAAAAATTGAGTTACTACCAACCCCTTTCCTGCAAACTCCACAAGGCCACTTTCTAACTACAAGGTCACACTTGGCTGTAATGCTACTATCATGACTTTAGACTTTACTGTGTTCACCCTTAGCCCTTTCTCTTATAGTCCTTTCTTCAACTTCTCAAACTTTTTAAGTAGTTCTTCCATCGACTCTGCTATGAGAACCAAATCATCTGGTGTATGC
Organism: Hydractinia symbiolongicarpus; assembly: GCF_029227915.1. NCBI lineage: Eukaryota > Metazoa > Cnidaria > Hydrozoa > Anthoathecata > Hydractiniidae > Hydractinia > Hydractinia symbiolongicarpus. Next base: position 3,225,766 of record NC_079882.1, on the reverse strand, counting down.
TACTTTTAAAACATGCATGTATAAGTTTAATCTCTATCTTAAAGACAAGTTCCTGTGCAAAACAGCAAGCGTCAAACTATGTTATTATGTTTCTAATAGCTTCATCTGGGATCAAGTGGCTAGAAGCATATATGGGTGTATGTTGGCTATAAAACCCATATGAATTGTCCCCATCGTTAAGCCGAGAATGATGATGATGATGATGATGATATAAAATAGCATACCCCCAAGATACAGAAGTATAGTATATGCATCGAACACATGTCTTTTAAATTTATTTCATAAAAAGATCTTGAACCTGTTTGGCTGGTTTAATGCTGTCTGTTTCCCTGAAAGAAACTTTTTTTGTTAATGTTTTTTAAAACGTAAATATTAAGAAGGCTTGTGTTTAGATTATTTTCTTTTTAGAAGCAAACTTTGATTGAAAGCTATATAGCCTTTGATTTTCCTATACAAAAAATGGAATGTCGTCCTATTAACAGAGAACAAAATAAAACATTTCAATATCAGTTTGACAATGCCCAAGTGAAGACTTCTTTTACAAAAAAGTTCAAAATAAAGTGACTTTATTTTTACTTAAAGGGAACCCAAGCTATAAAATGTTGTTGGACTTATTATAGAGCTTAAAAAGTTGGTTAACAAGTCTTTTTAAATTTTTTAAAATGTTCTTTTTGTTCTTGAGATATTCACATTTAAAGAATTTCGGATTTATTATGCTGCATAAATTATGATGACATATTTAAGCATTAGCAAATTTGACATTTTATGTTATCAGTAATTTTAGACCTGATAAGGGATGTGTATTTAAACTTTATTAATGCATAGATATTATAAAGGTGAATTGATAACATGAATTTTTTTGCCAAAATGACACTCCTTTGCTCGTCCCAGGTCTCCTAATTTTATACTTTGTGTTCCCTTTAAACATTATTCTGGCTGTCAGGGCTAAAAGAGACAAATTTAACCCCTCCCACTACTCCCCAAAATAAATAAATGACACAGGGTAAGTAAAAATACGAATTGGCAATGAAATGCAGCTGCATGTGATAACTTTTGGACAATCAAACATCCACAGGAGTTTTCTTGTCACAGCAAAGCTGATAAAACTATATCAAAATTGTTATTTGTAGCTTCAAGAATTTGAACATACAGACAATAGCTATTATTATAGAGATTGGTTATGACAAACAATTTTAAACGATGTTTTTTTCTAAAAGTAAACAACTGATTTTCACACAATCAGTTGGAGCGCTTCAGTACAGGTATAAAGTGCGTTGCAAATCGAGCAAGGAAACACTATAACCTTGTGTGCCAAGGTTATAGTGTTTCTGGCATAATATTTTTTTTTAAATTTTACTTCACTGCAACTTTAGCTGAAATAAAAACACAGTTTACAATTTTTTGTGACCCTGTCATAGCAAAAACAATCATGCAACATTGCTTTATTTTGCAGGAAAAGTTCCTGTGAAAGTTTAATAACAATTGTGACACTGGGTTAAACATTCAGTACAGGTTAACCATGTCACACATGTATAGGCGTAATATCCCTTGCAAAAAAACCTTATCGCAACTTCAGCTTAAAAAAGCTAACAACAGCCGTTGTTATCACCAGGCTGAGTTTTTTCAGGTAAACCGTGTCAGTAAACCCAGTATAGGGCGTAATACCATTTTCCAGAAAACCTTATCGCAACTTCAGTTAAAAAAGTTCAAGAAACCCCATGTCGTTATCCTGTCCAGTTTATTTTTTTATATAAGTTTTCATAACAGTTATAAAAGTTGTACCTACCTAACTCCATTTAGCACAAGAATTATTAAGAACTAGTCGAATTCCGTGGAAGAATCCACTGAATCTCTCATTGAGTCCTTTTGAGGAGTGCCAAATAAAAACATAGAACTCAGTAATTTGAATTTTCAAAACTCACATTTCAACCTCGACCCTGGGTGTTAAAAGGCGAAATATGTGACTAACCTGATAATCGTTGTAGCTCTGACTTGGTTTTAACATAACAATCATTAAACACAACAGCATTGCAACGTTGTATCAAGGTATCAGATCTGCACCAAACAGAACAAAAACCCCATCCAACACTATTGTAATTAGTTATACTGTCTAAACACGAACAGTAGGTTAACAATCTTCCCCACTTTTCTTCAATCTTTATGTACACTATTTAACTTGAGATTAATGGAGCCCACCACGCTGAAGGGTTCTCAATAGTCCCTCAGCAGATGCTCCTCTTTTCGTCAGACAATTTGCAATTAGTTTTTTGCTATCAATCCACTTTACATCTGTTATTTCTCCTCTGTCAATCATTTCTTTAAGTATAGACAAATCTATCCGTAGTCGCTTATCCACAACAGATTTGATCGAATGAACTGCTTCAAATAGTTGTCGACTGTCTGTGTAACATATAATGGAATTTAAAACATTACGACCACATACTTCAGTCAGTAAATTTGATAACCAGAATGCTGCTTCTGCAGCTTCAACTTGAATCAGAGTTTCTGCAGCCATTGTACTCTTTACTACTCTTTGCAGGCGTTTTGACTGCCACATAATGGGTGATAGATTTTCACAGTCGTTTTTCAGAAATATTATATATTCGCCTTGAGATCCTCCGTTTCTAAGGTTTGCAAAGGATGCGTCATTGTAGACTTTAAGAGTCAAATTTTTCATAGTACCTTTAAACTGTAAAATAACATTTTCGTTTTTGGCTTTTCCCAGAACTTTGTTGCCTTTCAATAAATCATCTATTGTGGCTTCCTTTACTGATGCTCCTAATTCACAGACTTGATATCGGGTCTGGTCTGTCTACTTAACCAGCACAGCCGTCCTATTAAAGCTCTGAATTCCCTGATCTCATTTTCATTCAGTGGATAATTCTTCTTTCCCATTCTTTCTTTTTCTATTTCAATAGGTTCAATTTCCTCAACATATGCATTTTGGTTGATTTGAATGGTAAAATCACTGTGCTGGTTCAAGCTTAATCCAAGATAAGGAAATACAGTTGAACATTCAGATCCAACAAGAAACACTCTCTGTAAAGGTTCTATAACATTTTCGATGAAATCCTCATTCCCGCCCCAACAAAAATCATCAACATGTGTGGCCATTACTCCTGATAATTGTTGACCATGATGCCAGTAAAATATTGCAGGATCACTCTTGCTCACCGAGACATTAAGATTTATGAGCTCTTCTTTTACACGCAAATACCAACAGCGAGAAGCATCCACCAAACCATAAATGCATTTCTTAAGCTTCCACAAAGAATTTCCATTATCAGCTTCTTTTGGAGGTTTTAGGTAAACAGTTCTTTCAATTTCCTTTCCTTGTAAAAATGCAGATTTGATATCAATAGAACTGCACCTCCAATTATTGTAAGCAATGAGGGTGAGTATCAAACGCAAGCTTTCCTTCGAGCAAGTTGGGGAGTCTTTTAAAATGTCATTATCTATCTCCTCGAAGCCCCGTGCAACTAATCTGGCTTTCATCTTTTTCTTCCCATTCAGTATTTTCTCAGTCACAACCCATCTCACAGACAATGCCTTTTGTCCATGGTTTTCAACATTTTCATAAACCTTTTCGTCAATTTTAGCATTCAAGACGTCTGAATCTGCAAATTTTACTTGCGAAAGAAGTGCCTCTTCTGTGTTTATTGGCTGCCAACTTTCAATTTCCTCCCAATCAACACATGACAATGAATTACTATCTACATCTTGTATATTCAAATAGGATTTATATTTTCCAGTTGCTTTACCACCTTTTGATATAATTTCCACATCTTTAACTGTATCACAGTCCTTGAACTTATACTTTACAAATGACTTAGCTTTGGGTTTAACGGAACCATCAAACCACTTTTGGTCTTGTGTGTCACTGTTTGTTACATCTAAGGAAAGTCGACTTATGCTATTGGTTAGATTATTTATATCATTAATTTCATCTGATGCAACTTGTCTCTCCTTTCTAATGGCATCCCTTCTTTCTGGTTCATCACTTTGGAAGTTCTGCAAATCAATATCAGAATTTTCAGCACTGTCATCACTATCTCCATCACCTACTACTTCTTCATTCACAGGATTATCGGTGTCGGTTAAAGATGTTATTGGTTTATTTCTGCAACTTTCTATGGGAGTAGCATCAATCAGAGAAAAGCCTGTGTCTCTTTGGATACGACAAGGGTGCACACGGACATACGAACTGCCATGTTTTATTAAAACCTGTTTGTCATCCTGTCCTATGACACTACCTGGGCCTTTCCAAGCATTGCTTGTGTTTCTTTTGTAAAATACCTTGTCCCCAGTTTCAAATCTATCATCACCTGACGTTCTTGTTTGATGCCTTAATGCTCTTCTAACCTTTTCTGCTGATTCACTTTGTATGAATGTCTTTCGTGCAGCGTTCATAGCATTTAGATTTGTTGCAACAATCTCACTGGAAGTCTTTCCTTCTAAAGCTGGTAACTTCGCATTATCGCAGTTCGGAAGATTTGGGTTGAATCCAAAAACAAGTTGATTCTGACTGTAGCCATTGACATTTTTCAGGGAATTTTTGGCACTCACTGACCAGGCTAGTGCCATGTCTAAATCGACTGTAACTTTATCCTCCATCATCTTGCTAACATTATAACCAAGAATAGCATTATGACTTTCCACCAAACCATTGCTTCAAGGGCTTTCTGCAGCTGTTGTGCATATTCTGATGTTGGCACTTTCACACATCGATACAAAATCCTCATTTGCAAATTCTCCGCCGTTATCAATAAGAAATTTTTCAGCAGAACCAAATATGGAAATCCATATTTGAAAGATTCGTTTGATTATTTCTTCTTTCCTTTTTGTTTTGATGACGCACGAAGTACTGTAGCGAGTAAAATGGTCAACTAAATGCCAAAACCAAACCTTTGGCGAATCTGACCATTTTTTCAGATCTAATGCTACTGTTTCATTGAATCGTTTTGCCATTGGAAAACCTACAATCGGGGTTGGCTTTGGCTTTTTGAATTTCAAACAAATTTGGCAGAAATGCTCAAGCTCATCAAGATGATTAAAGATCTCAACATCATTAATATTTGCATCTATCAGCAACTGTTTTAGTCTTGAACTATTAGGATGACTGAACTGTCGATAAAGTTTGACTGCAGCAGCCTTCTTTTGCAGTGGTGTTTTCTGTTGTAAAAAAATACATATAACACCACGCTTCGTCCAGCAATTATTGTAGGTAAGGTGACATTTTTAACAGATGTCACATGTTTACCACTTCCAAACTTGAATATTGTTGCACTTTTTCTTTCAATCACAGACTTTAACACTCCATCATTCAATGTGTTCAGATAACATTGAAACCAATCTTCGCCACAAACTGTTTTGGTTCACCCAGAGTCAAGTATCACCATGCTTAAAGTTTCTCCAACAAGATTTGTCATGCATTCTTCAATAAGGGTTACCTGAACTTCATCTGGTGCTTGTTTTGTTTTGTTTTCCTGTCCCTGACGTGTATCTGAGCATGACTTTGCCCAGTGAAAAACTGATCCACAGATAGCACATCTACTAGGCTCACCATTTCTATCTAATGGGTTCAATTTTCTATTCCCATCTGCAAATTTTCGGGTATATGTTCTTCTGTTGTCTCTAGATCGACTTTGAGTTTTATTTTGTCTGTACGTAGCTCCATAGTAAATGTCTTCAGTCTTCTCGATTTTGATATCATCACTACCTTGACCAGTCATAAAATTTGAAGGATCACTAAAAATCTTTTTTAGCTGCTCTTTGGCTTTGGTGTATTTTAGTTCTGTTAAAGTTGCTCTAATAAGCTGCTTATGACTTTCTGAAATATTTGAACTGTTAATGAAACGATAAGCTAAAACTCCTTCAGGTAATTCCATATCGTAATTCTTGAGCTTGTTGTATAGTCTTTCAAACTCAATAACATAATCATTCATTATCATTGATAAAGGTCTACAAAATTTTTCAAACTTTTCTATGCTTCATAAGCTTAATGGTGCGAGTCCTTAAGATACAAGGAGTCTAACTTCTTCACGAGTTTCTTAACACCATCATCAGAACTTAACACTTCAAGTTCCATCTCTAAAATTGCTTCTCAAGCTTGACCAGTCAAAGTCAAAAAAATAGCAGGTGCCTGCTTCTTCTTCTCCAACGAAGTAAATAATTGCCATATCTGTACTTCTTTTTTCCAGTTCTCATAACACATATTAGTGTTATCACCAAGTGTCGGTGGGGCTTTGTAGTGTGCCATCTTTAAAAGGTTAGTACACCCTCTGCTACCAGTGTTAAAAGGCGAAATATGTGACTAACCTGATAATCGTTGTAGCTCTGACTTGGGTTTAACACAACAATCATTAAACACAACAGCAACGCAACGTTGTACCAAGGTATCAGATCTGCACCAAACAGAACAAAAACCCCATCCAAAACTATTGTAATTAGTTATACTGTCTAAACACGAACAGTAGGTTAACACCGGGCTCTTTGTCTCTTTTGATGGCAAAAAGAAAAAAAAGCCCTGGGACCGAGGTTGCTCACAATCTGCAATATTCTATGTTTATAACCGCTGAAACAAAACGTCTAAAAATATAAGTATGTGCAACAAAAAAATAATAAGAAAAAATTATGAAATAAAAATGGAAAATGTCCAAAAAAATCAAAGGCGTAACAACCAAAGCGAAATACGCTAAAACTATGTACTTGCTTTGCCATTCCAGAAATACACCAGGGGAAAAAGGATAAAAAAACATTTAAAAAAGTCCAACATTTTTCAAAGTCATACAAAATCAGCTGTTTAGTCTATTGCCAACGGCAAATCTTTAAAGTTATACTCAAAATATAAGAAATTAATAGTTGAAAACACATAAAAGAGAAATATAAAAACTTGAATCATTTAATATGTTGTATATCTTCCGAAATATTTCAATCAAAAATATTAAACAAACAGACACAAACTTATAGTAAAATTACGCATAAAATCAAAGAAGATAACAATGCAGCGTTTTCGAATTTAAGAATCGAATATATTTCAAACGATCGTAACGTAACTGTTATAAAGATTGATTTAAGGCTTTTAAGTCTAGTTTTTTTTTAATGACATCAACACTGTTTTACACTGTTGAAATGACCTGGAAATATATAATGCCTTAATAAAATAAAGCATGTTATAAGTTGCTATAGCTAGCTAATGGCAATTTCTACTACATTGCTTGGACACAGAAAAGTTCAGTTCGTTTGATATACATAAAAAAAGTAAATTTCTAATCAATTTTGTGCGTCATACAAATGTTCCTATTTAAAACAAACTATCAAGTTTAGACATATTCTTAGGATATTCTAAACTTCTGACCCATTCTTCAGCAGGCCTATTGATAAGAAAATAACACCAGAGCAATAAATCGCTCCCCCAAGGTTACAATAATTAAAACTGGGCGAGCAATCTGAATAAATAGAATAAGTTTAAAAACACAAAGTCTTTTTATCTATTTTATTTTATCTTTTTTTATCTATTTTTGTTCTTTTTTACTGTAAATAATAAGAAAAAGAAACATTGATTTCCATGTGAGACGAATTGATATTGCTCAGCCAGAAAAACTATTTTTGGGATTGGGGGAGCAATTCATGGCTCAGCTAGTTTCTCATTTCTCAGAATTGGGCGAGTCTTTGCGTGAGCAAGAGCAATTGCTCTCCCCTTATTGATAGGCCTGCTTCAGAGTATATTCTTACAAAATAAGTGCTTAAAGACAATATTTTTTGGCGCAAGACACAACAACAAACTCAATATTTAAGGAAAAATTTATCTCTGAAAGAAACAGCTAAAAAATCGTTATACACCGAAATTGATTTCTCTACTTAATAATAACACACAAACAACACACCTACCTGCTTTCTTCCGCTTTCTCAGTAGTTAGCTTGCTAGCGTTCTCTGGATTTAAGTTCAATCAGTTTTTTACTTCGACTACTAAACTTCGCTTCATAAATTGGATTACAATTATTTGATACATTTTCAATCAATTCTCTTTGTAATGTTTTATCATCATACATTTTTTATTATTTTAAAAAAAGTATTTCTAACATACAACTCCAACTTCGTTCGACAACAACAGTTTCTTCTTTTACATTTTAGATTCGAATTACATTCATATTCGAATTCGATAAAGTTTTTATAAAAGGAAGCAACCTCGGTCCCAGAACAAAAAAATGAGGTTTAAGCTAACCTTATACTGAGTAAACATTGTTTGAAAAACTTTTTTCAGGATTACTTTAAAAAAGACAACCTTCTTTGCTTCGGTTTCCTTTTTCAGTTGATAAACAACTTGTTTCCGTTAGATACGGCACGTACATTGTAAACCAGGGGTAAAATTAAATTATTCTATCTATAATGACCAACGGGGCTTTTAAAACAAAAAAACAAATAAAAACATTAAAAAATAAAATAAAAATTAGCTTTAATAAAATAAAGAAAAACAGTTTTATCTTATAAGGTAATAAGAAAAGAGAATAAAACATTTAATTAGTAACCCCCTGATTTGCGTTTTTTTAACTTAGTAAACTTTAGCGTAACGCCACGTCGTAAGAAAGTGACCCGTACTTTGCGTGTCGTGGACTCACATGGTTACTCACACAAGCGTATTATTATATAGATAATTGTGATTTAAATTAAAATTCCACACCAAAATGTTTAAACGCTTTCTTTTAATCTACAAAAAACAATGTCCATCTTTACTTGTGGGACTGTGAAGTATGACTTTTTATGTTCATTTCTAACATCCAGTGCATAAATAATTATCTGCTATTTACCAAGAGTAGGGACAGTCAGAAGTTAGTATTCCCATCAACAAAGCCTTTGTAAAAAGAAGAAGTGTATTAATGTTTTATGAGTATATAAGTGATCTAAATAACAAAAAAACACAGGTGCCACAAGAGATTATGTTCATTTTAAAATATTTTATAATTTTACACTAAAATTAGATATAACGTTGGTAAAGTCGTTTGATTTTTTTGGGTTACTGCTGTATGTAGTTTGACTGAAAATCTTTAGAAGGAAAAAAAATTTAAAAATATAAAATGATTTGTTAAAAACTTTTTTATTGAAACGTTGGCTATGCATGTTTGTTTTGATTTACAAACTTTACTGTTGTGCTTATCCGTCAGTAAGGATTTTAAATGAACTAATTAAAAAACTGACAGTGAGTTATAATAAAATAAAAACAGTCTTTGAATTGTTTCTTAGCAATTTACAACTGTTTGGTGTCTGGGTTGAGCTTTAGAAGATTAAGGATGTACAACTTAAGGTCTTATTTTGAAGTGCTGTATGGGCATAAAGTATGGTGTTCATTTATTAGTTTTCTCTCAGAGCTTTAAAAAACAGTTGCGTAGTTTAATGAGTACATTTTAATTAAATTCACAGTACACTAAAAATAATAAATTTGCTAAGACCTATAAGTTCTGTTCTAACATTTTTCTTAGGTTGTTATATTTGATTTGCAGAAAAGTTTTAAAGAAACGAATTAAGCAATAGAAGGTAGTGTGGTTGATATATTCGCCATAATTAAATATGTATAATTTTTAATAAAAAAATTAGTTTTTCTGTCTTTGTTTAGCATATTCAATAATGTATTCAGAGATTTTTTGGTCATATTGTTTGCTTAATAGAGTAGATTTGATGTCTCTTGATTGCCGGACCTGCAACCATAAATTTTCTGCTAGATCCCTTTGGAAAACATGTTTCTTGTAGCAATAATTTCTCAGCTCAACCTTTCTTGGCTATTCATTTAAGTTTCTTTCTTGATTTGTTGAGAAGAAAATAAAATTATAGCTTATCATTATATTGTTGTTTTAAGATCACAAGTCACTAGATTGCAGCCATACAAAAGGTCTACCATTCAATTTACTACTGGTGTAAAAAAAACATTAGAGCAGATATACTTTTTGCAGCAAATACTTTTTTGCAAAGGAAATAGTTACAGAACACAATTTAATTTATACTACTTGATTTTCTTGGGATCGAAATTTTGGAGAGTCAAACAATAGCAATTACATTCTGCATACTTCACTGATATTAGGGTCAGAATGTGCCTGGCAATTTTGTGTTTTACTTTGGTTAAATAATTTTAAATTTGACAATAAAAAGAAATTACTCGTAATTTTAATGACTTATGGGCTTTTTGTACATTATTTATCCCTTTGTTTGGTACAGGTGGGCTATAAAAATTAGTAGTTTCATTTGTATATTTTTAACTTTAATTTAAGAAATGGTCAAATCTTTCTAGTAATAAAATTTCTCCTCTGGACATTGGTACACACTGTTTTTTCAATTAAGGAAGCTTAAACTCTAAACCAGAAAATGTTAGTAGTGTAATAATTTTAATAATATTAATAATGTCACTGAAACAAAGTGTTATTTAAACATAGTAACATTTAACTAAAAGAAATCTGAGGTATAAAAAACTTTTTGAACAATATAAATGTCAACCCTGTGAATATCTTTCTCCTTCATATCTGGTCTGTATTTTATTCCTAATACCCATGAATAGCATTAGCAACCCCTTAGTAATTAACTTTATGTAAGAACAAATGCGACACTCTTTACATTGTGATTGCTTATAAAAAGAAGTGTACTAAAATTGTGACAAAAATTACCTGATTTCTAGTTTTTACTCTACTTATTTTGTTCTTTCCTAAAATGTTGGGAATAATCTTTTTATTGGTAACCATCAGGGAAAATATGGAAATATTTTGAAAGTCCTGACATAATCCAACATTTTAATGCATATATAAATGTATGTCTGCCATTAGCCTGTATTGAGCTGAACATTCAAAATTTCCACATCGATTTCAAATTTTAGGTTAAATTAATATGGCTGAGAATAGTGGTGGCGATTCTTTAGAAGATGCTGAGCTGAGTAGTATAAATAATCTAACAGGTATAATTTTTGTATTCAGAATTCTCTTATTATTTTATACCTAGAAACATTTCCATCTCAAGTCTGCTGTTTGTTTTGGTGATATTATAAACTGATGCATACAAAATAATTTTTAGAACAATTCCCCATATTTTCTATTGGAGAAAACTGGTTACTAATTTTGTCTTAATTGAAGCATGCTTACTTGATTTCTTGATTTTATCTGGCTATCTGGCATTAAATTGTACGTGAAGTGATTTTAATAATCTTTGTTATGCCATGGTGTCAATTTCCTATATATTTTAAAAAATACAAATTACGATATGGTCATTTTTCCTAAAAAACGTCACATGTATTTTATGATAACTAGAAAAAACTTGGTCACATGAACAAGGAGTTTACCAGTAAACATTTTTTTAACCAAAAGATGTCCTATTAATGTTACTTCTGAAAAAAAAAATATTTGCCTCCACTTTTGCATTTAAAGAGTAATGTCCAGTTTCTTTGATTTTTGGGGAAATAAAACTTATTTCATTTCATTTCGATTGATTTTATCTCAGTCAAATATGATTGAAACAAAATTTCATATTCTCTTAATATGTTCATGTAAATGCAATTACTCAAAATGAAACTATTGCATATCCATACAAGGCTATTTTGTATTATATAAAAAGTTAACCCCCATGTTCAAAAGTTGTCGCACATGTGTCGTTTGCGCAATGCTAATATAAAAAACTCCATGTAACACAAAAAATTTCATTGCCTTTTGAAATCTTATTTTGGGTAGTTTTTTTTTCTCTAATTTAAGTAATCTTCAAGTAGATTCAGGACTAAATTTTAGTCTTTATAATAATACACTAGTCCATGTGGGATTGGAAATACCAAATACAACCAGTTCTGTAATTATAAACCTTGGAAACTATTGCATCGGAGGCAATTAATTTACCATCAACAATATTAAAATTCATTGCACTTTTATCTTTAATGCCAATTCTCCCAAACTTAGCAAAAGTACTCATTTTAGAACTAGCAAGTAACTGTATGGCAAAATAAATTAACCTATCTGTTATTTCGGACCTTGTTCAATGTCTAAACGATAGATTCTAATCTGCTTAAGTGGAATATTTCCCGGACCTGATAACTACTAGTAGAGAAATAATACCATATTTTTCTTACCTTTCAATTCAGTACACCGTTCTTCATCTGGATCATCAGATACACTACAATCTGCCTCGATGTTGCCATGGCAACGGGGTCAGTTAGCTGCTACAAGCACTCAGTTTGATCTCCCTTTGTTAAAAAGTGTGGAAGAAATTAATCCTGGAGAATATGTACTGCAAACATTGTTTAGTGAATTTACTCATTTGGCCGAAAAAAAGATTGACAGATTAATGAAGGAGTCATTTGTAAGTAAAAAAAATATATATTTTTTTGTAATTATATTTTAGGTAATCGTTCCAGCAGGGCCTTCTACCTCCCTAGTTATTCCTGGTTATTTAATACTTACAAAAACCTAAAATCTCTGGGTGGACATGTTTTTATTTTCAAACAGTATGCAAGATGTTTGATTTTGCTACCATAACACTTTTTGCAACGTAACACTTTGTAAATCGCATTTAAGGGTTGGGATATATGTTGCAAACCTTTGTGTGGGCAGTATATATGTTCTATTCTCTGCTTTTTTTCATGCCATGTGGGAACCAGGTGTATGTGCTTTTACCATGTAATTGTTTGCTAGATAGAAGTGTCAATATTTTCAATTTGTGTTGGATTAACTGATATTTTTTGATGCTACTGTTTGGTGAATAACAGTGGCATTTGTAACACAATTTGCTTTTAATGTACAAATTAAGCTATGCTACTTTAATGAAATCGCCTCCCTTCAAATTTCTTTCAAACATTAGGGAAAGGTATTGTCTGTAACATTATGTAGGCTATCTGAAACAAATAAGAATATGATCTACTTCTACGTCACTCACCTGGACCACAACATGAACATAAAAATTACTTTTCAAATAAGCCATTCTATTTTTTTTGAGCAAATAAATTTTGTTTCGTTCTTGTGTGAAGAATCACATGATTTTTACTTATTTGTTTTCAAGGAATTATTTCTCTAGCTTTAACCAACTGTTCACTTAATTTCTTTCAAAATAACACTTGTGTAGTTGTTTAAGTTATTCGTAGGATTTTCCGGCTGTGCATGTTAGCAAATCATGACATCATTGTTATTTTTAAATTTAGGCAAACCATGTTATTACATGACAAATTATCTAATTTACACGAATAAGTGTTTAGTTAGGACACGTTGTATTGAGATGAGAAGTAAAACTAAGTTTTTATTGGTTTACAAGATATTTTTTTAACACTTTATTTACATTATGTGAAATGTGGAGCTGTAAAACTTAAGAACAATACTTGAATTTATGAACCTATTGTGCTTAAATTCTGAACACCTTTTATGTAGCTTTAAAAGCATAATGTTTAAAGCAAGGTATATGTTTAAAAAGAAAGATGGGTTATGCAGTTAATAAGATGTTTTGATTGTTTTTTATTAGTAAAAGTATAGTTTCACGTAATATCTGTAATGTATTGAAATAATCTTAAGTAGAATGAAATCAAAACCATTAGGTTAGATAGTTTTTATCGCATTTTTAAACGAAGAAAGTTTACTAAGTGATAATTCCTAACTACTTTTTAATAATTTTGATGAATGATTATTTATCTTTTGTTTAGTTTGTTTAGTTTTTTTTTATTTCTCTATATTGTTGTATTTGTTATCTCTGGCTATAAATTGATTTTTTGAAACAGTTGGAAACATCCTGAGTTCATGTCCTTTAAGTACAAACCTTATGTTTTCTTCTGTGCATAAATATCTCACATATCAAATGCAAATTTATGTTTTTTCTTACTCTGAAGCATACATGTGGTGGATATTGTCAATACACATTTTGATTTTAAGGAGTTCATTAACTACACAATCTTTTGCATTGGATTTGATAATTTTATGGTTTTATTTGCAGCACGTCTGCAGTTCTCTGAAAGACTAATACACTGTGGGTAAGGGTCTCTATTTACTGAACAAAAATCGGAAGTCTCTTTTTCTAGTAGCGTGGTTATATGAAAACTAACAAAAAAAAATGTGACACCTATCTGAAATGAAAGAACATAATTAGTTTACATTGTAAATAAAAATTGAAGAAGATTTTAAAAGTTTTTAGATTATGATTGGGTTTAAAATTTTTTTCTTCTGTTTGTGTTAAATTGTTTATACCAACTTTTGGAAACTGTAATGGTGTGAGTACTTTTGTTTTGAGTCAGTCATTTTTGTATTACATATTTTTTTTTCCATAGGCTGGGCTATGCAATATGCAACAAGAACTTTAGAGTTATTTCAGATAGAATTTCTTCTAGTTTAGACATTATGTGGAAATTTTTTGAAATTGAACTTAGCAAAATTGCATATTAATGAAAGGAAAAAGAACTGTAGAGAGCTACGAGTAGTTTGGTGGAGTTAAAATTAAAGTTTTGGTTTTAATTTGAAATATATGCCATTTATTACATGATAGAGATATGCATCGTGTAATAACAGACAGTGTAATGTCACTTTCACCTACCCGCTTTTTATTTTTTATTTCCCCTATTAAATTTTGAAATATCCTGTCCCCCAAATAAGGGCAAATTTAAAATAATCCACCCTGTGTCATGGCATACATTTCATTGTATGCCATGACAGGTTTTAAGGCAGAGGAACTGTTATATCCTAAGTTATAAAGTAGTGCAGAGGCAAAGTTACAGCACTTAACATCGACACTGTTATAGTTTATTTTGTTGCGTTAGTTTAGAAATTTGTCCATTACATTTTGTTTTCCCATTTGCTTGATTGTAGGATGTTTTACTGGCTATAATAGCATAGTATCATCTATCATCTGATTTTGACTCAACTGATATGCAACTGGTTTAGCAAAACATTGATAGTTCATATTATATAAATAATATTTTGCAGAGATTGTTATTGTTATGTATATCAACATTGATGAGTCAATAGGTTAGAAAAGAATTAAAATAAACAATGTAAGCTAATGTAAATAAAATTATGTGAAAGTGATATTAAGCTTACATAGCTTAAGTGACGCACAATGTGCCTATCTTGTTTACACTATACACAATTTTATTATATATAAAGCTTTTTCTTATCATAAGAAAGGGACATGTTTTGTGTTGAGTATTAAGCAAGGATTTTAAAGTGCTCTGTAAATATGAGTTAATGTTACTGGTCTGCTTATCTATGGCATTAATATTAAATCCTTAAAAAGTAATACACGTTAACTCTTTTCCAATTAAATGTTGTTAGTGTGTTTTAGTGATGGTTAGATGTTTGAAAGTAGAATGTTTACAAGTGATCTGCATAAGAGGTTTACAAGAAAATTCAGTTCAAAGTGAATCTGAGGTAATAAGGTAATGATGGATGTCTAAGGGAACAGTAGAATTTTAATGTCTCCCAAACTGAAAAATTTGAATACCACTTTGTTTTTATTGAGGTATAATGTGATAATAATGTGTAAGTAATTAAGCATCAAACGACCATCTGATACTGTCATGCTTTTAATATCAGTGATCTAATCTTTATAAAAACACACAAATGATAAAGTTTAAATAATAGTAGTTGCTTTATCGTACTGGAAAAAAAAACTCTTTATTTTAACATGAATGTTAATGATCTTTTATGGCAATTGTTACCAGATTCGAATATATGAACTTGTTCATAATCTTGTCCAGAGATACCATGTGTCGTTTTAAAGGATGGTTTCTTTGCATGTGTTTTTCTTTATTTGCTCAAAAAGAATTACTGAAATACAGCCAAATCTATTTCCGATCAGGACAAAAGAAATAAAAATTGCTGGGATACAGAATGATAAATTTATAAAAGAGCACAGATTCAAGTGAATATAAAAGATTGTTTTATTTACTTAATTAACTAATTATATACCTCAATTATTAATAAACAGTACACGATCCTATTGTCCAAAGAAGGATACTTTTAAAAATTACAGTTGTAGCCTCTAAAGTAAATTAACTGATGGTTACACATACTCTTCATGCTTTTCTGCGTTGTATTTGGTCAACGTACCAAGGATAAGGGTGAAATGCATTGGTTATTAAATGATACAACACAACTTCTAAGAGTCTTTAAGTTTAGTGACTTAAAAAGAATAAATATAAATTGGCAATTTCAGATACCAAATGCTCCTTTTTAGTTAAATGTTAAATGTTTTTTTTTTCAATTTTTAACTGGTATTTTAATTCATACATCTATCTAGAATCTCTCGTGAAAGGTGTCTTTTCTTTCTATTTCTTTCAAAGTTTATTTTTTATTTATTAATTTTAAGTTCACTTCTATATTGTTTGTTTTTGCAATTCTCCAAGAATGAGTAAATAAAAATATATAAAAAATCAATTTGTGATCATGTCCCTGAGAAGAAAACGCAAAGTCAGTGCACCAGACAGGCTTGGTAGTCCTGGTAGGTATACTACTGCCAGTCCAAATAAAACACCTCCAGAAAATCCACAGCCCCATCAAAGACAGCTTCTGTCCAGAAAGTCTTCTGCATTTGAAATCAGACGAATTTATGATCAATTACAAAGTCCTATTGCAGAAATACCCAGAACAACATTCCCCCTGGAACCTGAGTCTGGGACTAATAACACTTTTAGTGAAGAAGATGAGGGATATACTTCGCAAAACAGTGTTAGCCCAGTTGTGCCTTCTTTACCTGAGAATCCAGGTGAAATTGCACTGATGTGTTTGATCAATGACTTTGTTGATACATCGCAGACAAAAATTGAGAACTTTATAAAACTGGTGAGTATTAGGACAACATCCTTCACGTCAATATCATTAAGCCCATAACTTAACAACTAGAAATTGCAAGGAGGTGTTTTGATTTACATGTGTTTTTTAAAAAATCTGCTAAGCATTACGTTTTTTGAAAAAAAAAAAAAAAATAACCACCCATATCTATCGTGGCTCACAAGAATATTTTAGTGTAGCATTTGTTGAGAAATTAAAGCTGTAATTTTTGCGTAAAAACCTTTAATAATTATAATTCCTTTAAAATTTTTTTTGTAGGAACGACCTTTGTCAAAGTCACTACAACGTGGAGAAGATCCCCAATTTGACCAGGTTTAACTTGAGTTATTAGTTATATTTTATCATTAAAAAGTTTAGTGATAGGGTTATATTTTCCATCATAGTATCTAACCCAACTCTTTTCATCTTCTAGCTTTTGAGCTCTCTAAGCTCTGTTGCTGAGCACTGTTTATCATCTCTCTTGAAGACTTTGTTTATGTGGTATGAGAGACAGGTAAACTTTTACTTGAGTTGAAATAGTAATTTTAATAACACGCCCTCCCCTAAAACAAAAGTATTTATTTAATGCCCCCCCTTGAATTAACACTCCTTCCAATAGCCCCCCTTCCTTAGATGGAGCATTTGATAGGTAAAAACAAATGACAAGCTCAAGTTGTTTAAATGATTATTACATTTTATTTTATTTTAGAATTGGTTGAATCAGCATTTAAAAATTAAAATATATAATAAACTTGATAACTCCAGTAGGACATGTGCAACTAAGTCACTTTCATCATTTTATTAAAAAACATTGTTTGTGTTAAATCTAGAGTAGAGCAGATGATGGAGGACAAAAAAGCCCTAGCAGAATTAAGAGGTATGGTCTCATTTATTTCATCCTAATTTTAACGTTTTCATGGGCTGTTCTTTTTGGCTTTGACTGACCAAGCATTTAAATAAATCTTCTTAAAGTCCAACTAATGTAATACCGAGTTATAGTTCAACTATATACAAATTTTTCCTTACAACAAGTTTTTGTAAAAGGAATGAATACATCCTATTTTAATATTTGATTTAGTGGTTCGGAATCTCCACGACCAGGGTCAAGAGCTTCATTTCGAGAAAAAGACTTTTTGTGGGAGAGACGTGATGTAAATATACATATAGTTTATTAGTTACATATATTTTCATGAATTCCTGGATTACTAGTGCACATAGATATTTATGCAAGAACTTTTTTTATACTTCACAACACTTGTGAAGGGCCATGATAAACAAATACAAAATTTGGTAATCATTTGTGATTACTTAATATAATTTGAGTAGTCAGTGACTAATATATTTCATGTTTTGCTTTGTTTTACATAAATATCTGTGATATGTGCTTGATAAAAATGCTTGTTATTTTTAGTTGGCAGTGGAATTTATCTTTTGTCTGGTGCTTATTGAAGTTTTAAAACAGGTACCCAATTTTATTCACATTTACTAAGCAATTTTGTTTCCAACTGGTTGGTTGCTTGTGATGTGATTATATTTTCATCTTAGATTTTTGAAGAACTAACCACTTTTTTTTACAGCTTTCTGTTCATCCTGTTGATGACTCACTAATCCAATACATTGAAAATCTTGCATTTAAACATTTCAAAGAAAACCTTCCAAACACTACTTCTCCTGTTACAGCTAACCAGACAATAATTACTGCGTTATATGCTGAAGTGATTGGTGTTCTTGCACAAACCAGATTTCAGTCAATTCGAAAAAGGTTTATGCAAGAGTACAAGGAGAATGTGGGGAACACACAAGTTTTGTTAAATATCATTGTTGGCTTAAAGTACATACGTATAAAGGTACAATCAGTTTTTCGGCTGACAAAAACATTGCAAATAAACAGAAGCATTAAAAAAAATGTAAACCCGATGTTTAAAGGGTTTTTTATGATTTTGTTTTTTATTTATACATGTCTCTTATAGCTTTATCCTGTTGATGAGGTGGAAGAATCGTTTCTATTTCTTCAGGTAAGTCTGTTCCGAATACAGTTGTTTTATAGCACAGCAAAACCGCTATTTCAATGAAATGTTATGAATATTCTAAAATCCTAATTTCTTGGCTATTATGGTTTTCATGTTATCTGCTTCGATAGCTTTGTGCAGAATTTACTAGGTGTCATGGTATAACTTCTTCAACTTTTTCTTTTAGGAATGTGCTGGGTTATTTTATGAAAAAAGCACTGACAAGGACAAGGTCAAGGTCAAGTATGCATTTGCAAGCTTGTTTGTGGAAATTCTGATCCCAGTGGCAGCCACAGCAAAAAGAGAGTACAGTATACCAGCTGTTAAAAAGTTTGTCGACCTTTTATATAAAGAAGTATTTGATATGTCGAAGAAAGCGAAACACAGCATGGTGAGTGTCTTTTTTAGTGTTTAGCCTGGATGTTTTCAGCTTTTAATTTTTCCGATTTTAGTTATAAAATCCATAGTAAGATAAATCTGTCTTAAGTACAATACAGGCTAAGTTTGTGTATAATAAACTGTCTTTTTTGTTTAGGCTATGTATCCATTGGTTACAGCTTTATTGTGTATCAGCCAAAAGCAGTTCTTCTTGACTAACTGGGGAGGGTTTTTAAACATGTGCTTAAATTCTATAAAGGTAAAAAATATTTCTATGTGATGGTTTACGATTAACTAGTTTTCAAAGCTTTGTTCATGAAACCTGTCTTTAACTTAGGCCAGTAACAGGATGGTATAAATTTCATTGTTTTAAGTATAGTATGTGTGAATAGAGAGTAACATGATTTCTTATGTTGATTTTAATCTAACCTCTTATGTTTTAGTCTCGCGATGTTAAGATGCAAAGAATGGCAATGGAATGTTTGTACCGCTTATTATGGTAAAATTTAGTACACAAGATAAAATTGTGGTCATTTTTCTATGATCAGAGAATTCAGGAAAGAAAAAATGCTGTGAATATGAAACTTGTCACAGTAACCAAGATGGAAAAGTGATTTGACATCAAAAAATTCATGTTGACGTCCGTATTTTAGCTAACGTTATCATTTTTTTTCCAAAAAAATACTTTTTTCAATATTTTGGATTATTTTATCATTTTTCTTTAATTTGTTAATGTGCTTTCAATATTTCAAGGACAAATATAATAAAGCCAGTGGAGATGAGAGAATTTCTAAGCAATACCTTTAGCTAAAATAAACTGATGTAAAAAAGAAAAAAATGTTTGGAATTTATTTGTTGTAAAATATTTTCTACTTTTTTATTTGTTTTTATTCTTCAACATTTTATTTTACCTGTCTCTAATAATTCAATTCTTAGAGCTATTGTTGTTGTTGTTTTTAAGGGTTTATATCATCCGAATAAAATGTGAATCTCACAGCCTAACAAGCAAGTAAGTGTGTCCATGGAATCCATTAAATTTTTTTTGCAGCATTTTGTACAACCTAATGTATTTGAAAATTTTTTTCTAAAAATTCTTTAGTCGCCTGAGAAGTATTGTCGATACCTTGTTTCCAAAGAATTCCAGATCGATAATACCTCGAAACATCCCTCTGACAATATTTGTAAAGATAATTCAATTTATTGCTCAGGTAGAGACTTTTTGGGATAGTATTAGACATAACATATTCATTTTCAAGTTCTCTACTTTGACTAAAATTTTCCTTGTGCATTTTAGGAGAAGCTTGATTTTGCTATGCAAGATATTATCTTTGATTTATTAAATGTTGGCAAAAGCGTGAGACAGTTGAATCCTGAAAGAATGAATATTGGATTGAGAGCATTTCTTGTTATTGCTGATAATTTACAAAGAAAAGAAGGTTCACCTCCAATGCCCAGTACAATTGGTCAACTACCTTCAGGGAATACACTGAAAGTGAAAAAGACCTTCACTAAATTAACAGAAGAAGCTGCTCGAAATATTGGTGTGGTGACTTATTATACCAGTGTACGGAGGGCGTTGGATAACATTTTAAAGACACTAGACACTCAAGTGGGTAAATCTATGACTCTGATTAATCCTCAAATGGTAAACAAAGAAGCTAATGATATGATAACGGGAGAAAGAAAATCAAAGATAGATTTGTTTCGAACTTGTGTTGCTGCCATACCAAAGTGTATACCAGATGGTATGAGTAAGAACGAGCTGGTGGAGTTAGTTTCCAGGCTAACGTTACATGTTGACGAAGAACTGCGTAACTTAGCCTTTGCAGCGCTACAGGGACTTATTGTTGATTTTCCTGAGTACAGAAAAGACATCGTTGATGGATATATTGACTTCTCGTTGAAAGAAGTGCAGGATGTGTTTCCTAATATCATCGAGAACGCTATTAGAATGCTGGCACAAATGTTGATTCAGTGGAGAAATGCAGTGGTACAACCGGTTGCCCCAGTTACTGATAAATACCTTGAAATGTCGATGCACTGTTCTAAAACTGCTGATAATAAGGAAGTACATTCTGTGCATACTTTACATGCTGTTGAAGGATTCGCACTGGCGATGTTGTGCAGTATAAAAGCAATGCACAGAAAGCTGGCTCTCACCTTATTAAAGGAACTACGACTGCTATACAAAACGCTTTATCCTGATGGAAAGGAGGAAAGAGCTATTGATGTTATCGAAGATAACGCAGCCTTAGTAATTGAGAGAGCACTTGTTTATGTGTCAGGCTCAGACAAATCGTCCTTAGGGTTGTCACCGCAAATGGACCTTTATTTGCTGGCTGAAAAATCAGCCCTGTTGGCCGAGAAGCAGAAAGACAACATTTCGAATTGCATAAGCAGAGACCTGTGGTCTCATTGTCTTGCAGGTTTCCTAGATAAGATCTTCTCACATGTTCGCCATTGTAGTTGCAGCTTTCAATTTACGTGGCCCCACATAAACAATCGGTTGTTTACCATCTATTCTCTAATTGATCCGAGTGCCGATTTCGATTCTATTAAAAGTCGAACTATCATTTCCTTTAAAGCTCCGCGCACACAAGCTAACATTTCAGATTTGTGTTTATGGAGGAACTATCTCATCTTTTTATGTTGTACACCTCCGACAAGTGTACTGTCGCCTCAAACGAACACTCTTTTACCGGTTGTCAATGATGCCGAAATCAAAACAGAAGTGAATAAATTATCGCCAGATTTTCCTCGCTTATCTGACGTATTTCGAATTGCCATTATGCTGATTCGAAGTGAAAGTTACGAGATCAGAGAAGCAGCTGTGACTGGACTTGGAAAAACGAATGCCCTGGCACATTCGCAGTTAATCGAAGAACTACAACCGTTAATGCGAGAAGTTTTGGACCGAAAAGCGGAAGGTGTACGAAAAAAACGCAAGCGAGATCTGTTACGATTGCAAGTTGCGAGAATATTCGCGGCGAATGCCGAACAAGGGTGTTTTCGACACAGTCTTGCTCAAGCAGACAATAACAACATTTTGGTATGTCTTGGAGAATACATCGAAGGGATGAGAACTATACTGGAATCAGAGAACGAGAAAGAGGATGCTGCGTTGATGCAACTTCGTTTGTACTTCTCCAAGTTTTTACACAAAATGATCAAAAGTATACCCACTGTGATGCAAGGCACCTTACTTCGAAATCAGGGTAGGCATCATTTATTTTTGCTGTTAGCAAGCTGGTGCGGTCACTTCAATGTGAACAGTATGGGAACAAGCACGAAATCAGGCCACCATAGCGTGGAACTGGAACTGTCTGCTTTGGAAGCGATGTGTGCTTTGTTGTGTTGTGGTCAAGTGTTCGATCAGAAAGCGCTAACCGTATCCAACGGTTACCTGTATAAACTGCTTGATACAATGCTTGTGTCAACCAATGTGAAAGTAAATAAATTAGGTCAGGAAACTGTTGAGCTTTTGTTGGAAAACAATGAAAGTATACCAGCTTTGTTAAACTTTGTCGTGGATCGATGTTACACTGGAGATAGAGGAATTTCAAATGGTTGCTTTCTGGCACTTGCTAATGTGTTCAGTAAAAGGTATTTATTTAGATTGACTGTCTAAACGATAACATTACTAATTCTATTGCCATCATTTCTACATTAGAATTTTACATCTGTGTAATAGATCAAATGTGTACGAGGTGAATATTTTAATAAATAAATATTTTTATCTTTCAGACCATACGCATGCCAGTTGATCCCATTGTTATGTGTGGTGTTGTTTAAAACTGGTGATCCTAGTCCTGAAATTCGTGAGAAAGCAGCACAACTTATTTGCATATTAGACAGGTTTGTGTTGACACTGTTTTTAGGCCTACTTTACACGAACAAAAATTACGAAAATCAGAATAAATTTTGGCATTTGAAATCTTTTTGAATGCCTGAAGTTGATTAATTTCGTTAATTAAGCGAAATTCATTCATATTTATGAAAATTTGTTTGACCAAAAATTCTGGAAAAGGTGAATTCTGGAAAATAAATCTTCGCAAAATTAGTAGAAATGAGTTATTTGCCAAAAGTGATGCTCGCGAAACCTCAAAATTGAGGATTGTTTTCTCATTTTTTTTAATAAATTACTGAACACTTTTTTTAAAACAGTTCTTATAACTCAATTTTTTAAAATCTGTGCCATTCATTTTTATAGTTAATAAAGAAAATGGCCTATCCATGTGATATGATCCTTATTTCAATGAATAGGCCTAAAATCAGTACCAGTAGGTTGGCGAAAATGATTTGTTGTAAAAAATTTAAATCGTCTATTTGCAAAAAAACTGTTAAATATCTCTCAGTATGACTTTTTTTGCAAAATGCATTTTTTGATCTTGCGGAAATAAGTCTTGCGCACAAGCATGTTTCTATTTGTAATTTTCTTTGAATGTTAAATTATGTTTATACTCACCTTTAGCTTTATTAACTTTATTTTATCTTTTTTATAGGAGGTTTTTTGGTTACATGGTACCCTTCAGATCAGCAACTGCTGCATATGCATATGGAAACCAGGCGTTCTCTATGCAGCTTGCGTTTACCCATCCAGAATTGACGTTAGCCTTGTTGTCAGGTAGCGTGTGTGTGTAGATGGGTTTGTATGGCTGCTTGTTTAATAGCAGACTAGCATAAGGTTGTGTTTTCTTTTTTCTAGAAATGACGTTAAGATTTGAAAGCGCCACCATGGTGGGTCAGCGGTGTCTGCTGCAATATTTAGTTCCATGGTTAAAGAACGTCGAATTAGTTGATATTTCTGAGGGTAACACACCAAATGCTGCAGAATTTGAGCTGGATGATTATAACATACCTGAGAACAGTCGGCAATTGAAACCCGTCTCCTTACACGGTGAAGGATGGGGTTCCGTAATGGCGTCGCAGCTTGTTTTAAATAATCTGTTTTATCTTACTGCCAAGGTAATTTTTGCAATCTGCAGTACTTATGTATCTATTTACTTTTTCTACAAAAGGTGTATTTGTAAAGAGGTTTTTTACCCTTTTTATTTTGACTTTCTGTAGTTTTAATTAAAATATTCCGCTTAAGCAACATTTTTACATATTTTTTCAATTTTACAGTGATATTGTTGTCTTTCGATAACAAATCGTAGCTGTTGTTCTCATCGTTGTAGTTGTTGTTGTCGATGGTGTCCTTGTTGTCGTTGATGTTGTCGTTTTCGTTGTTGTCGTCGTTGTTGTTGTCGTTTTTGTCGTCGTCGTTGTTATTGTCGTTGTTGTTGTCGTTTGTGTTGTAGTTGTTGTCGATGTTCTCCTTGTCGTCGTTGATGTTGTCGTTTTCGTTGTTGTCGTCGTTGTTATTGTCGTTGGTGTTGTCGTTGGTGTTGTCTTTGTTGTCGATGTTGTCTTTGTCGTCGTTGATATTGTCGTTTTCGTTGTTGTCGTTGTTGGTGTTGTCTTTGTTGTTATTGTTGTTGTTGTTGTCGTTGGTGTTGTCTTTGTTGTCGATGTTGTCTTTGTCGTCGTTGATATTGTCGTTTTTGTTGTTGTCGTTGTTATTGTCATCGTCGTCGTCGTCTTTACTTAGTTTTAATGTTTTATTTTATAGTATGAAGAATATTACAGCAAGGAGATTGAAGAATGTTGGTCAGCTTTATGTTCACGCTGGGAAAGAAATGTCTCTCACATTTTAGACTATCTTATTGTGATGGCTGGTCTGTGTGGAACAACAGTTTTAATACACGTGAGTGGAATATTCTAGAGAAATTGACATTAACCTCAAGTTGCAAAAAATCACTATTGAAATTAAAAAACAATGAAACACTTTAATCAAATCTCGCTACCATCATTTTAAATGTTTGTCTTGGTACGATTTGTTTGTAATTCTTCTTTTTTCGGTTTCGTTCAGGCGAAGAAGGTCGCTGTTTTTATCGCAAGGGCGAAAACAGAGATGGCGATAATTGAACTTACTGAAGAGTTAAAAGTGAGTTGGATCATGTTTATTTGTGTAGGCTTGATGCAGTTTATGTTCAAACTTAATACAGTAGTCGAATGTTTCATATTTAAATAAGTTGACCTGGAAGCTCATCAAAGTTAATCCACTTTCTTTCTTAAATTTTCTATCTATTGCTTTACTTGATTTTTTATTTATTTTAGCTGACTGATATCGTGACCAATTTTTGGGATCGTCTTGACTCTCCACCCTACTTTAAAAATTTAAACAAATGCCAGTCGCCTCCTACAAACCGATCAGCTTCTGAGGAAGTGTCGCCAATAAAACACGTAGCTGCAGATAGCGAAACAGATAATCGCAGCGAATCTCCAGCGCTTGGATTGAACAGCCGAACAAGTGTTGAACGCTCCTCCTGTGGTTCCGCGAAAGCTTTTGCTGAAACTGGTAACCGTTTTTCGATACAAATTTTTAACGTAACACGTTTCACTGGATATTTTTTAGGCATTTGATAGCAATAAGCATTGCATAGCTTAATTAAGCGAAATTTATATTAGTGGATTTTTACTTTAAGAACAAAACGGAACATATTTTTTAAAAACCTTTCTCTTCCAGTCTGTCAACAGGTTTAGAATGTCTTTTTTCCTGCAGACATAACAAAATATAAAATGTTTTATTAAGTGTAACGGGACAAACGTTTAGGGTAAAACAACACACACCACACTCGTCGAAAAATTGTTTTGTTTGCTAAAATACTAAACTTATTTAACGTTGTTTTAGTGTTGGAGTCAGCGAAAGCAAGTCAAAAAGCCGAACAGATCGAACAAAAGAAAAACGAGACTGGCTCGTCAGAATTATGGATGCTTCAGTGGGCAATAAAAGCACAACAAATGCAGGGGGTCGGTTTACCTCTGCCTATGCCATATGAACTGCTATATTTTGCACCAATTATTCAAGTTTTTCCAGTGACCACACCCCCTGCTCAGTTATACAGGTAAGTGTAGTGTAATTTTCTGATTTATTTGTATTTAATTTTATATAACTGAATTTTCTGGATTTATAATGATTGATTTAAATGAAATCGTAAATGAATCTTGATCAAACTTCACAAGGCGAAAAATATTGCACCGAAAAGTTCTATAAACATATATAAATTCGACTCCAAATTTTGCTGTTAACTAATGATAATTTATAAAAAGTTTCCGACGCAATAATTTTCGCCCCTGCTAATATGAAACTTAAAATTTAAAGCAATAAAATGATTTTCTGTTAATGTTGAAATAAAGTAGGTATGTGATATAACTGAAGTAAAAGAGAAATGGTCAGTATTGACTAAAAACCATTATTTTACAATTTTCACGCGCCATTTACAAGTTTAATTTTGGTTTAGGTGCAATTTTTCACTGATGCTTCTGGCTGAAATTGTTTCAGATAGGCGAGACATTTCGTGGATACAGTATTTGCCTTTGTTACTTCATGTCAGCTTTTTAGGTGGGGAAAATATTGTCGATTTATTTTTTACCAATCCAAGAGATTTTGTGGAATTCGAAACTTATTCTTGCAAATAGTGTGTTTTAGTTGTAGCCATCCAACCGTGCTTTCTGCGCGCAATTTAATTGAGGGTGACATGCGTTATTTATCTGAGTGTGGTGAAGTTTAAACTGTAAAAACTGACGTTTATACAATGTTTAGTTCTCCTCCGCATCGTTGGTTAACGAGTTTTTAGTCTTAATAAATCAAACTGTTTTTATTTTCAACATACAGGTTTAGACCATGCCAAGCCTCTTGTACATGAAAACTGCAAACGTCTTATCATCAACCTACTGGTGGTTTTGGTCTGCGATGGAGATCGGTCTACCATCGCAAAAGCTCTAATGGATTTTCAAACAGTATCGTGTACAGCCTTAAATCGTACAGCCAGTGTACGAAGTACAACTGTAAACAACGACGATGGAGGGAATAGCGAAGAGGATTCCCTGGGAAAGGAAGAGGAGTAAGATTTTTTTATTTTTTTTTATTGACGTGGTTATTTGTTTCACTTCGTGTTGTATAATTGTTTAAGCAACGCAATCCCGCTCCGCATCTGGGTGCGATTCATGAACCAGAATTACCAGAAACTAAGCTGAGTTTTGTTGAAACACATTTGTTCGATAGTTCCACGCACACAATTTATTTTACAGGGGTAATCTTATCGCTCAAGCGGATGTAGATGGGCCAGAGCTGGAAGAGAGAGGATTAAGCATAGATGAACGCGCAAGGGAAGTCATTGAATACTTGGCTAAGAGGTACAATAATTGCTGGGAGATTTTTAATCCATTATGAATTCTTCAGTGACGAAAATGTTATTAGATACGACTCTAAATTGAAATTAATTTTTTTTATTTGATAGTGATTGCAAGCCTCTATGGGCTTTCGAAGACATTACTCCTCGTAATGGAACGATCAAAAGTGCAGACCAGCTGGAATCATTCCTTCAAATAATAATGTCGCTGTTCGATGATGCGCTACCACACGCCTTGTTACCTGGTCGTTGGGGAAGGGAAGCACTGCATTGGGCGACATCTTGCTCTTCTCGTCATTATGCAGGACGCTCTTTTCAAATCTTTCGATCGCTGAAAGTTCCATTGTCGTGGCCTATGTTGTCGGATATTCTACAACGTTTAGTCGAGTCTGTCGCCGACAACAGTGACGACGTGCAAGTGAGTTGTTTTTACCATTATTAATTACTAACGTATTTTGTGAAGAACATGAACAGTTTTATTCCTAGTTTTTCTATAGCACATCGTTAAAAATTTTTCGTTCACTATCGTTTAATATCGTTTGTCATGGGTAGGTGTGAGCTTTACTGTTATAAAAATGATGTCGGCCATACTACCTTTTTTTATAAACAACATGGAGGTCAAATTCTTAAACGATGCGGCTTGTAAACTACAGCCCATCCTCATGAGATAAATAAAAAAGAGGAGAAGATCAGGAATTAAAAAGCAACAAAATATGTGCAGAATTATTTTGTGTTTAAATAAGTTCCATACAGAAAAAGTAATTAAAAAACAAAAGTTAAAAAATGTAAATGTGATCTTCTCGAGTAAATAGTCAACAAACAACAAAAGAAAAGCAAGATTTACTCTAAGCTAAAATTTTGTGTTGCTTATAAAAAAGGTTTATATATATATATATATATATATATATATATATATATATGAAGTATCGCATGATATCCGGGTTGTGAGTTTTAACAACATCATTATTCCCGCTATATCTATCACTTGATGTCAAACTCCGTTTCTATCGTTACAATTGTGTTTACATAAATAAGATTATAATTTTAGTGAGTGTTTTTTAAATTATCTCCATGTGGACTTGAGAGATTAAAAGAGTCCTAAATTAAATAGTTAAATAAAAATAAAAGTTTCATACTATTAATGTAGCCAGTAATTACTTTCGCTTAATTCTAATTCGAATCATTAAACTACTCCGTTGACAACGATTGTCAATGAACATGACAGTGACCATGACAATGACACGTTGACGACTATGAAATTGACAAGTGCTTGACGAGACTATTTAAAACCTTCTTTAGGGATATTTCATGGAAATTTTGATGACTTTTTTGTCTGAAGTTGATTATGCTTTTAAAGAGCGACCGAAGTCTGTGCTGGAGAAGGTTATTGTTGATGAAGCAGCCACAAAACGGAGTGGTAGCTTGCAGGATATACATAACGAAGGTGACATGGAAGTCGAGCAGCAGGTGTACGACCTTAACTTCAGCGATAACCAGCACATGCGCTCGCAAAGCATTGATATTGACTTGAGAGGACATCGAATGAGGTCGTCAAGTGACGGAAAGAAAAAAGATCGGCGTCGGTGAGTATGAAAACGTCGCATGTTTTTGTTTAAGAAAATACGTGCTTACAATGATGAAATGTTAGTTTAGAGGAGCCTAAGGTATTAGAAACGTATGGATACAAAAATAGAATGTTGATGTTGAAGGATATCCCACACTTACTTTGATAATGATGTCAAAACTCGCAGTAAACAAATGTAAATGGGGTCTTTCTTGACTTATTTTGTCAAAAGAACAAAATAATGCGTCTTGAGTCACTAAAAACAAATATTTTCAGTAGTTTTCCTAATTTCCTAATGTTATACAATAATTTTTAACAATAATTTCGGTAAATGTGACCATATTTTTCGCTGACGACGATTTGGAGGTTAAGGTCAACCTTGTATAGTTAAAAATTAAAAAAAATGAAATTAGTCTTCTTCAGCTGCTTCGGGTTTTCGTTTTTTATTTATTTACTTTTTACACGTCATTAGGAGAATTATCACTTTTATTAATTCTCCACCGTCTAAATCCTCGTGCAAACAGCTGAATTTCGTGCTTTTGTTAATAACTCGCATTAAAATAATAAAGAGAACACAATGGGAAATCTTACTCACTCTGTTGTTTGTGCGTTCTCCACTTTTCCTTTTTTGAAAAAGAGAATAAAAAATTCAGTTTTATTGTCTTTCGTTATAAACGCAATATTTTTAAATTAAAAAGATTGAAGATGTTTATTCATGCTAATCTTTTAAATCACTCACAAAAAAAATGGAATATTAAGTTTTGTGTTGAAAAATATTCCTCGCTGGAAACGATAAACAAAACTGTAGGTATTCAAATTAGTTAAAAAGTGTTTTTGTGTGACTTGCTATGTTTTGTTTTGGTGTTATTATAACCGTTATATTATAACCGTTCTTAAACAAGCCCTTAAAATCTGCGCCTAAAATATATGTAGAGCACATTTCGTCGTAAAAATATCCATATTGTTGTTTTCTTCAAATGACGACATAAAAAATCCGGTCTGAGAATCATCGTTGATACCTTCAATTTATTTTTTTGTACGCATCTTAAGTGAAGTAGAGCTAAGTCGAAGTTTCGCATCCAAGTCGAAATAGGTTTTATTGCAGCTATCCTGAAGAAGCTACAAAATGAACTGTAAATTTTTTAATTTTAATGGCTTTCACGAAATCCAATCTAGGCTGCAAAACGTTTCTCGAATAGTAAGTTAGGCCAGTAAAAATGTAGAAAGTGCGCGTCAAGAAAGCACTCCAAACAGTTCAAGGCTATTTTTAATGTTGAAATGTAGATGACTACTTCCGGTTACAACATAATAACCTGTCTTTAGGTATGGTAGCGAGATGACTCTCCCCTCACAATCTTCCAACCCTCCTTCCCTACCTTCAGCATCGACTTCTGCGAAAGATTTAACTGACTTACAACAACCGGAAAGTCCTTACGATATGTTAGCTCGATTATTTTGGATTGGTGTCTCCTTACTTGAATCGGATTACGAACATGAGTTTCTATTGGCTATTAAATTATTAGACAAGGTAAGTGTGGAAACAGACTGCTGTTGATGAGATATTGAAAAAAAACACAACCCAAACATAAAACCTTGAATCATAAAATTCGATGCTCGCATCCATGTTCTAGTTTCAATGCTTTTAGAACATAAATCGCTCATAAAAAAATAACAAATTGTTATGTGATTACTTATATATTGTTTTTTAAGATAGACATTATATTTCCAATATTTTCTCATTGTATTTTTTTGAGGGATTCTATGAGAAAGTTTATTTATTGATAACTTTTTCTGTTTTAACTCAAATAGTCTCGTTTAGGGTTAATATAAAACGCAACTATTTTTAGATCATTGTATTCAATTTTCACGTGCTATTCTCGGTCACGTTAATATTGCCGAAAAAAGATGATAGTAAATGGCGGTCTTCTTCTAAACATGATTTCTCACAACTGTAATAAATTTACGCATTTCTTTGCACTCATGAATTCGGGAACAATTTGTTGTCTGACATTTTAAATTTAATGTGTGGTTTTAGTTCTGTCGAAATTCCGAATTTTTTCGTACAAAATACCCATTGCTTCTACATTCGTTTTCATGGTCACGTGACCAGTAAAGTTAGTCTTTCGCGGCTCTGTTATCCTTGCGCTGCGTCAATTAATGATGACGTTATTTTCGTGTAATAAGGTATCTTTGTCATGATACTCAGAATTTTTTTTTGTTCTATACCTCTTATGTAAGGCTTGTGATTTTTATTTTATTACTAGATTCTTCACACTTTGAATCTCAGAACTTCTGCTGGAATTGATCGTGTGGAAAGGGTTTTAAATAAGTTAAATTGGAACAACTTTCCTGGTGTACAAAGCCTGCTTCTCAAGGTATGAACTTCACAAAGCTGTTATTTTTTACATTTCAATCTTCTTTTGTTTTAGCACAACATCATTTTCAAGGTATAAAAACCCCTACAAGTGTGTTTGTGTTCTGCCAAGTCCTTAAATCCTGGTGATCCTTGGGTAGTCCTAGATTTTTTAAAAAATTATTTTGCTTTGTTAAATTCCGTATTTTTTTTATTTTATTTTGTTTTTGTTTTTATTTGCAATAAGCTAACTAAATAAAGGATTTTTTTGCGGGAAGAAATTTTTTCTGTCCAAAAATATTTATGTTTTTGTGGCACCCAACCCCTTATTTTTTTCTGTGTGGGGAGAATAATATACTTTCTAATTATCCATCCACAGGGCTTAACATCATCAGGTACTGCTGAGCAAACACTTGGGCTGCTATCACAGTTAACAATCCTAACATCTGTCACTGTCATCGATCCAACGCCTTCTTCAGGTAAGAACGTAAGGTAATCTGTGTAAACACCACAAGTTGCAACCGACTGGTAGCCTTGTGGTAGAGCGTTCGCTTCCAGTGCGGAAGGTCTTTGGTTCAAATCCCGGCCGAGTCATGCCAGAGAATATAAAAGTGTGAAACTATCCCTTTCTGCTTAACGTTCAGCATGAGAATAGGATTGAAATCTTGGGCGGTTGTCTAGTTGAGTGATTGTTCTGCTTGCACGACTTTCGTAGATCAATTGGTAGCTTTAAAAGACACTGTGCTTTTTAACTCCTCTCTGTATAGGTTGTTGTTGACTTAACATTTTTACGATTTTAACGACATTGTTTTATAACGTTTATGTACAGGTTTGTCCATGAACGTTATCGCTATCCTGCCTCGTCTAATTCTTGGATTTGAAGAACCCGACGAGTTTTGTAAAAAAGCTGCTACAAATATTTTGCAGGTAGGGAAGACTCCGGTCAGTGTTTAATCTATTTTAAGGTATGTGAAAGTTTCCCAGTAATGTACATAAATTTACTATTTACAGGCTTGTGGAAGCAATGGCAATCTCCACGATTTAGGTTTGATATTTACCATGTACCGCGATAAAGAATACTCAAAAAGTGTTCAAACTTGGATCGAAGTTGTGTGCAAAAATATCATTGATGCTTTCCCACAACTTAGTGCCCAACTTCTAGCTCTCTTAGTCGAGGTATGTCCGTTTCTCATTCAAATTTTGTTTTTAGTAACTGAAAGTAGAGAGGGATAGTTAATCTCATTGGTTAGTGTGAGTGTGATAGGCGTGTAATACCAGTGCTCCTTTGTAAAATCAAGATTTTAAGAAATTGCCGAAGATTGTCATCATGTGTGGCCATGACTTAAACTTTGCAGCTGAAAGTAGATTGCATATCTCCTCATTCTGACACGTCCGATTTCTTTTAGATTTTAGAACAAGGTCCTCACACTTTCCAACAAGCTGTTCTGAATATTATATGTGCCATACTCAAGTATTCTGATGCATCAGCACCAGGTTTGAAGCAATTTCATGGTCACCTACTGCGAATTATCACATCACATGTCAAGGTATGCTTTTTGTTGTTACGTTAGAGGACTGGGGATTATTTTGCTACACTTTTTTGTATGAACATATGCGTTTAATAGAACTTATACGGTAACAGTAAGGATTGTTTGATTTGTACTGCTTACAATTTTCACCACCAGATTTAAATATTAAATATTATTATTTAAGTATCAATATTCTGTTTTCACCCTGTATAAATATTAGGCAAAAGCAATAGAAAAAAAATAAGAGATGATTTAATGAAAAACTTGATTAATTTTTTTTTATTTATTTTGGTGTGGATTTGATTCGGCGTATGGTCAGATATTTTGTAGCTAAAATTTCTCCTCTTAACGTGTCACCTATAACTTGTTGTACAAACCAAAACATTTCGTTCTAGGATGTTAACTTGTGGAAAGATTCTTTGAACATTTTGAAATTAGTCGTCTCCAATGCCTCACATATACATCAAATTACTTCAAGCAACGTAGGCATTACGTCATCACAATTAGTACAGCCAAGAGGTTCGATTGGTTCTTTACTTACACTCGCGCCTAAGCTTCCCTGGGGTAGTAGTCTCACACTGGGAGATAGTTCATGGTCGCTAACATCGCAAATGTTTAAGAAAGAATTACCTGGCAAAACTTTAGAGTTTTCTTACAACGTTGCGAACACGCCTGTGATTGGTGCAAAGTATAGTCACGACGGTAAAGACGAATATGAAAATGGGACATCATCTGCGTCTGCGCCATGTTGGAGAAAGCCGCATAGTTCCCAGGTCAGTACCAACTAAAATCTGTCCAGTGACTCGAGATTTTATAAATCCTCAATCTTTTGTTTTGTTTCTTGTTATAGCGTCGAACAAGAGAAAGACTCGTTCAGTTGCTTCCTCTATGTGGCCACAAAGGAGGCTTAAAACAAAGTTTGTCAGTGATATTTAGCTCATCCAGTGAACTGGAGGGTGAACGCGCGCTATCTTCTGAAGACACGTCAGGTGATGAGCAATCAGGAGAAAAAGGCGAAGGAGAGTTCTCGGGGCAACAAGTAAGCGCAACCGTGAAATTATTTAATATGATCAGGGAGACCAGTTGTTTCCTCCCTTCAGATTTCTTCAAATGTTTATATTTTTTGTAGCTAACGAAGATTTTCACAGATTTCGATTTTCTTGATGACGAATTGGACAAAGACGTTGAAATTGGTAGCTTTGGATGGACATCCACGACAGAATTACACGATGAAGAATTTGTCGAGAATGGTCACATATCACCATGCGGGAGTGAATCTGATCAAGTGACGTCAACAAAAGACGACGACGCCAGCGCCGACATTAGTGCCGACGAAGATGATCCTGACGTAAATATTTTTTCTTTTCTATTTTTATTTTGTTATACATTTTTTGTTAAACCTTTTAAGAAATTTTTTTTATAGAGCTTACAAAGATCTCTGACAGAGTCGTCTCTTCGATCGTTGAAAGAAGAAGAAAGTGACATAGTTGACAGTCCACCTAGTTTACCACTTGATACAACAGACGCAAAACCACCGACCCCTCGTCCCTCATCACCGGAGAATGACCCCGAGACTCCTAACAAACGTCCCGCAACACCAAGCAGTCCGATTACCGTACCGAAGAGTAGCAAGAGCAAATTAAACACTGATGAAACTGCTGGTACTTCAACTCCGACATCTCAAAGCAGGTACATTTTTCGAAGATTTTTGTGATGCTAGTCTTAAATTTTAGTGCTTAAACGGATGCGTTTATTGTATAATAATTTAATAAAATGTTTTTTAGTTTTGATTCAAGCTCCGGGTTGGAAAGTGTTAGTACAGCGGTAACTCAGTTTCAACATCAACCAGACTTTGCTGTTCTCAGTTATGATGAAATTCCAGACCGTTGGACGAAGTTAATGTCGTCATTCATTAGTCATCCGTCGGTAGAGGAAGCGATAGATTCGCTGCCGTGTTTTCCGCTTGTGTTGAAATCATGGAGTATATGGCTTTTGAGACTAACTCGAGAAGCTAGCCAAATTTTAATCAATTATCCGATATCTGATATTTCTGGCGTTCTATCGAAACTAGGTACTATCGAAGAGTCGTTAGAGAATGAACTACGACTGCCGTATATATTTGTTGACCGTGCTGTTTTTTCGACGGGTAAACTTCTTTTAAAACATCGTTTGACGGTGTTGAAGCTGAATGTCGGCTTGCAAGGCTTGCATGAAAAGAAAGAACAGGCGCAAGAACATTTAGATTTAATACAAGCGACGAAGCACGAGTTTTCGTCGGAAGAAGAATTGTCGGAATTATTTGACGTCGGGAAAACGAAACAAGATGATCAAACAGTAATGGATTTTTGCACATGTTTATATCGTCTGCATATGCAGTATGTGATGTGTTTAGAAATTTATTTAGCATACGTGGAAAAAATTGTCTCTGCTGTTCAAATTTCTTCCCAGGTTAGTGTTAAGCTATTTCGTATCTTTCTGAACAAAATCTTTATCGTTTTCCTGGATAAAATATTTTTCTTAATTCTTTTCATTGGTACTCCGCCTAGTGCTCTTCCTATTTTTTATAATTTCTAATACGGAATAAATAACTTTTTACATAGCGAATGTTGCTTCCAATATGCAATTTACGGATCATTATTTTTTGGCTGCGTGAAACATTCCAATAAATATTTATCGTCGTGAAGAGGATGACAAGTGCAGTCTGTTTTGCAGCCAATGCTGGCTAGTTGTTTTTTTAACCCAAACTATTTTATATATTTCCTTGAAATGTTGAAAGTGGTTTTTGAAGATTATATTTTTATTTCGTGTCTGGTAACCATGCTTTTGTTCCACTAGATAACTGATGTTACAGTTGACTTGGTGAGTATACGTAGTGAACTCATGGCGTCCCAAAAGTCGACCAATAACCACGATGACTCATCTCCCGGACCAGTCATAAGTTTTCGAGAAACTGCAGACCTCGTTTCTGATGCTGTCGCAAACAGACATTTCGATGAAGCCATAACGACATTACGAGCGTACCGACAACGACATCCATCGCTGTCTACGTACGAAATACGACCGGACGAGGAAATTGAAACGATATTATCCGTGTATGCGCGAAGTATACTGAAATCTCGGTCGGGAGTTTTCGCTTTACTCGGATCGTACGAACAATTAAGCGTAACTTGTGATAAACTTAGCGAACTCTTGGCCGATTATTTGACTGTAATTTATGACAGAAACAAAAACAGAAAACCCATGGAGGAGAGTGACAATGTTGAAGTGAAGACAGAAAGAGACTCTTCTCCATTATCTGAAGAAACAGTATGATGGGTTCCTAAATTAAATCTTCTGGATATTTTATTGTTCATATAGTTGTTTTCATTTCGAAAAATTTGGTACAACAGAACGCAGACCAATCGTTGTCTTATTAACCAATCTCCTGATCACTAATCGCCCTATCGAGAAGATTTTTTGGTAATGGCAATAAAATCTTTCAATCTTTTTTTAAACCGTGATTGGATAAGTTTTCTTAATTCTTTAGAAATTTTCCCGTGACAAAACCACATTGTTTTAAAAGTCCAGTCCTTTTTGTAAGTTCCATTTGTATTTCTATGTTATTTCGATAATATTTTATATTAGAAATTATTTAAGTTATGTATACACATTTGTTGTTTTTATTCACTACGAGACTTGTTTTCAACAAATTTAATGCACCGATTCCCATATGTATTAAATGAAAATCAGGCTGTACTTTTTTAAAAGAGGCAAGTGTTAAGCATTTTGTAAACAAACAGGTGCTCGCTCGCAGTGAAGCAGTGCCCTGTTTCATATTCAAGTCGAATTAGGAATTATTTAGGACAGTTAAGTTGATAGTTTTTTTCAGATACGGTTTTCTAAATTTGTTTTAGTGTTAAAACAGGTTATTTTAAGCTAATATGGTAGAAACATCTAATATCAAGGTTAGATTTAAATCACGTTTCATTTTGTGGCTAGCTGTAACTGTGCACATCTCCAGATTTGTCAGTTAAGTACTTGAACTAGCGTAGTCATATGTGTCAGTAGCTAGCTTAAGTTGTGTGAGAGAATGAATGGGAATAATATCCCTTTAAAATTAGCTAATCACTTCCTACTAACGAAAAATATTTTTAGCCAGTTAGTTCTTTCATACTGGAGAATTCAACTTTGTCAACCCGAATCAGTGTGAACTGTTGACTGGTAGAGGTTTATATTGCCTCTCAATTATGTCCACACCAGGAGGATTTTAAAAATATTTTTATCTGTTATTTTTGATTATATTCAGCTCTCTAAAGCTTTTATTAGATAAAGGGTAATATTTTCTAGTCTCTCTTTACAAATTAAAAAGAAAAAGGAATCCTAATTTTGCCAACATCAATTAATTACAAATAATGCCTTCATGTAACTATTAAGCTACCTAGCTATGCATAGCATCGTTTAAAACGAACATTTTTCATTTTCTGTCACTGTACCTTCTTTAATATCAGTACTTAAAGGATCAACAAAACTTGCACTATCCCGTTCTATCAATCCATTTTTATTTGGAAGAAAGTACAATCTCAGTAACAAAGTTTTAAAAGTTGTAAACAACCTATCTTCTTTTAATTTCGTGCGTCAAAAATAAAATACACGTGCCTCGTTTAAAAAAAACGCCCATCTTTTACTCTACGGCCAAGTAGATATGGAAAATGAGGTATTTATTTAAGATTAGTTTATCAGAAGGCTAAAAAATTTTCATGTCATGTTCACGAGTTGAGTTACGGTTGCGGTTTAAAAATGACAAAACTTTCTGCTTGGCATTCTTAACGTACGACAATTGTCGTTTGACAAAAAATAGGGAAAAAGAAAAAGTCAAAAATTAACAATTTTTAACTTTTTAGATATATCTAACAAGTTTTTTATTTTGTTTGTCGTATTTTATAGGTCGTGTTTAAGTACAATAGTGCATTTGAGTTCTCGCTGGAGGCCGTTGATCTGTTTATGAACTCTTTTAGATGGGATCTTTTGATTATGGCGAATACGTCGTTAACGAATCTTTTACAAACCTTTGGAATCTGACTAAATGCTGTTGTCTCCGGTGCTTGCATATGTATTTCTGCACCTACTGATGATGCAGAACCACCCATGGTAACTTCGTCTGTTTGAGTGTAGAAGTTGCTGTTAAACAGATACATGCTTTTGTCAAAACAAGTTCAACAAAAGGTCTTTAACAATGTTCAAGGTGTCCTTTATGGAAACATTGGTTGTCCCATAGAGAAACACAAATGTATATGTTTATTTTTCTGATGTATTTCGAAAATTCTTTTGGGTTCTTGCTATGGCTGTAAATTTGCCGAAGATAGAAGCCATAAGACTATTGGTCGAATTGGACATCCCTATTTATGAATTTTTGGTAGTCCGTAACATCGAGATGGTGGTCCGTCGCAAGGTTTCATTCAATAATACGGATTTCGATGCATTCTTATCTCTTTAACTCTATTAACATGTCTCTTGCCTGTTCTTCGGACTTTTGTAAATCGTCCTTTCGTGTTTTGCTATTCTATAGTTTAAAGGCTTACTTTAGATCTTACTGTGCCTGTTTCTTGTTTTGGCGGATCCTAAACTTCCTCTTCCACTTTCGCAACTATTTCTTTCGCTGATATTAGTATTTTAATCAGCATTTGCCACACTTTTTAAAAAAGCGCGCTGTTTGTTTTTTATTTAAAAATTCGTGATTTTTTTGAGCGATTCTCATTTTTTAGATGGATAGTTGTCGCAGCTTTTTTGTATCAACAACGGATAAATCTTGTTATGGCATTGTTTTTTTTTAAATTTGGCAGCAAAAATTAAAGCGAAATTAATATGAATGTCCTTTTACGTTTGCCCAACTTCTTCTTTTGGTAATTTTTTTTTTCTCCCAATATTCGAAACATGCTTACATTAGGTTCTCTTAATTACGCACACCACGTGTTCGTAATGCCAGATCTTTTATTGCAAACTATCGAAGACGTTTTTCTTCTTCACTAACTCAGAAAAATGTATTAACTTTAAAATTTTTAGAATTCAATGCAAATCTAAGACAAAAACTATAAGAGAAAAGAAGGAGAATACTTCTCTTGACATCCATAAATATGACACACGCGTGGTTCAATGTCTAACCCAATTAATTTATGACCGATATTTCCACGTAGGATTGTCTTGATGACAGAAAGGTATCTCAGTTTCATCCTAAATTTTTAAGACAGGCTTTTATAATATGAACAAATTGAATGTTTTTAGCGTGGTCAAATTTCCCGATTGCGATTTTTAAAAAAACCAAACCGCTTCTAATTTGCAAAAGGAAATTATGACCGCATTTATAATAATACAACGTGGTATAGAAATAGCAGTATGTTAAAAGCACACGAATTGGTTAAAAGATGTAATGCAAGAAGCTATTATAAAAATTTCATGAAAAAAAATCCAGGAGGTAAACAACGCAAACTTTATTTAGTTCTTAAAAAGAGAGAAAACCTTCTTAATGGAGTTGATTCGCCAATTGACGTACAGACTTCAGATCGGTTATATGGTTATCAAATGTTTGATACATCTGTGAAGAAATATCAAAATCACTATAACACCATCTGATCTTAATTAAATTAGATGCAACGTAAAATGTGTTAGGTTCTGAAACACTTCACCCTGTTCAGTTGTTAAATAAATTAAGCTGTCTCAATGATATGAATCAGCAGTAGCTAGAAAGTTTTGTTCCAACAGAGTCAACTTGCATTTCTTCTCAACCAACATTACGTCATTACCACACGTTTTAAAGCATCTTCAGGGTGCATATTACATATCTTTTCTGCAGTAACTTTTCTTGAAGGGTAATCTAAGGCATTAAAAATCAATTTCATAATCATTTTCTACGTTATCGAGTAACTTCTTACAACACAAAAATAAATTTCCTACTTTGAACTGGACAGCCCTTAAAGAATTCGTTTTCTTTCGATAATCCTATATGAAACATTTATGTCTGTGAAATATCTGGGATGAGTAGAAAAATGAGAAATAAATGTAATTTTCCATACGTTTAGCAATTCTTTCGAGAACTTGTAGCTCGCAAGAACCTGAAATAAACAAGTATGTCTCACAGAAATGATTGATGATATTTAGGAGCTGTTCATATCGAAGTGGAATAGTAAATCAGCTGGATCACTCGCCTGGAGGATTTTTAAATTGTGCTTATACGCAAGGATCAATCCCCGTAGTCGGGTGGTAAAATATACTTTAACATTTCTTGTGCTACTTACAACTGTTTTAAGAAGATTTTTTTCCCAATCCCACGAAGAATATGTAGTACCAGTAGCTAAAAACAAAAATAATGTGTTCTTACTGGGAGCTTTTGCTTTTAAGTTTGACGATTCTCCATCTTGCAATGAAATTATTGTAAAGTTGTAGGTAAACCCGAGGCGTGCGTACACATTACGCTTGATCTTTGTTTTCTAAACAAATTTTGAGTAATAATATCCAGTATATGCTATTGAGATCGGACCGTGCGTAGGTTCAATTGCTCACCTTGCTGTAAAAGTCGAAATATTTGACATTTGACTCGATATCATTTTGAACTTGTAAGTAATATCCCAAGCATCCTAAATATACCGGTATTCAGCTACTAAAGTTTACTCAAAGTGATAATGAAATTTAAAAGATTATTTAAAACGAAAATCTGTAATCTTGGTTCTAGCAAATACAACTAACCATGTGTTACGCTGTCTGAGAGGCTAACTATTATAATCAAACCTTTCTTTTTACTCATCACATACATGGCTTCGAATGTGCCGAAATAACCTTTGCATTCTAGGAAACACTGGGTACAATTTTTTAACAGTTCAATATCTTCTGCAAGTAATGTTTTCCCTATGAGAAAAAAAAAATTTAAAATGAAAATTCGTGACAACTAAAAAGCGCAAATCGTTACTATCCTTCACCTAAGTACCTTTATTTGCATAGTTCTTTATATAAGATTCTCTTTGGCAATGACTTGGAATCTCTAAAACGAACAGAAATTTTTGATCCTTTTATTGATCATTTCCTATGATTCTAAGCAGCCAATACTTACCTGCTGATAAGCTATCACTTAAAGATTTTATTTCGACATTGTATATAACAAAATAAAAGTTAAAAATTACTTAAAGATTTATAGATTTTAGCCAATAAAATTGCACAATTTTTGCACTTACTTTCATATTTTTTCCCACGCATGCTGCCAGACAACTAACAAAGAGGAGAAAAAGAAGATGCATGATTTGGAAAGCAGTATTCCTATAAAAGAATTACATAATTTACTAACACTATCGCTAATCTCTAAATCTGTAAGTAAAGAATAAATTTTGATTTAAAAATATTAAAATTTCAAATATATAATACGTTTTATGAGCAACAGATATTATATAAGTTTAACTCAGGCTTGATGAATTGGAACATTATAGTTATTACATAAAAAATACTTCCCGCATTATAAACTCAGGATTAAATTCAGGTAGCTTTACTTTTAGAGTAACTCAAATGTTGACATCAAGTTAAAATCAAACTTTTTGTAATCTGTTTTTTGTCATTGTCATCATAAAGAAAAATAAAATTATTTTACTCCATTATTTTAAACTACACGGATGTTTTCTTTTTAAGTTTTATAAACTAGCTGCTCCCTTCTACAAAAACTTCAAGCATTCACTAAAATATTGTGAAAACGAAACTGCAGATGCGTATGTTAGACAACAACTTGTAGGGGCCATTAATTATATGATGTAAGAAGTATGAATCTGGTCCATGTTTGAGGTGACGGTGCAAGCCCCAAAAACTGTGTGCAAAATTTATGTACAAAATATTTCTAAATATGGTATCAAATTATACGATATACATTTTTACACTACAATGTATCACTTACTTCTTTTAGAGAATAAAACATTCTTTTCTTTTTTTTTTCTAAAGTTGCTATTACCCATCGTTCTCATACAACTATTTATATGGACAACGTAAAAGGAAGTTCAGTTCAAAAATAGCTGCATTCCTTGCTGATGTTGAATAACGTGCTTAAAAGAAAAACCACTTAATCCAAGTTATTGTTGTACCACACCCTAAAACGTGTTAGAAATTGAAGGTTCGTGATGTTGAGAAACAGGAATTCCCTCACTAAAAAAAACAAACGGCGACTCTGTTTATTCAGTGAGGGATTCCTGTTTCTAGCTTTGTTATCTGTTGTTACATACGTGAGTTGATTTAAAGCGACCGCTCATGTGATGCTACTAATCCTAATTTTGCATGTCAAAAAAGATGTGATTATAAATTATGCAATTGAAACCATGAGTATTGGCGTTCAAACATAGAGTAGAGAGACATGGAAGCTTAATGTGTGTTTTATTATCTTTAATACTTTTTCTTTAGACACTAAAACGTCTAAATCTATATTTTGATTTCTTGTTTATTCATGCTTTTTATGTTTTATTTTTGTTATGCCGCCCATAACTTGTGGTTTGTTTGCTATTAAAACTATGAGAAGACATTCGCATCCTAAATCTTTAAAGGATATTGCTTGACATCATATTATGGGATGTGTGTCTCAATTGATTTCACTGAATCCTCCATCTTTCATCGCATATTGAAACTATTTATCGCAAACTTGTCATTTTAAAACATATACTTTACCATTCCAAGACATACCAAGTTTGTTCTCTCGCTATATTACATATTAAAACATTTGTTTTTATTCTTCAAAAAAGTTTTATGTTGTAAACAGATAGAAACGTTATCGTTATTTTTAACATTTTTTGTATTTAAAATATAATGGTACATTTGTTCACAGCCTGATAACATTTAGAAAATGAACATATAATTCGAACAATCACGAGTGGGAATTTTCTAAATCAATAAATCTCAAATGAGAGGAGCTTTATTTAATTTGATACTCTTTTCTGAATTCAAGTTTCTAAAAACTCCAAGTTACGCTTAAAATTAATTTCTATGCATTACATTTTTTTTGGAGACCTATAATATTATATACTATAGAAAATTAGTGAATACTTTGTATATTAATCTTGCATTTTTACACACGGTTTTTGGGACTTGCATCGTCACCTCATCCATGGGGTAGAATTATCCTTTTTACATCATATATTTAATGACCCTTACGTGTTGTGGTTTGAGTCTTTTAAAACATTTTTAACGTTGGACACGTAACATACGCAGCTCCTACAAATATCGCTTTAGCGGCCGGCTTGCAATTGACCTGTTTATCATTTTGTTAACTTTGAAAAACGGCAAAAAACGTTTGCTAAATAGCTATGTTAGTGAATGTTTGAATTTTTTGTAAAAGGGATCACCTTAAGAAATAAGCATCCGTGTAGTTAGAAATAATGGAGTAAAAAAATTTTTTTTTTTTTTATCATAATGACAAAGTAAAGTTATAAATGTAATAACAATTGTGAAAACAGATCACCAAAGATTTGAACTTGATGTCAACAATTAAGGTACTCTAAAAGTAAACCTAAATATTAACACTGAGTTTTTAATGAGGGAAGTATTATACTACCCTCGAACCTGGATGGATGATGGATTATTAAACTTTAAAACCACTGTTGCTCAAAACACGTAATATATTGCCATTCTCCTAAAATGCATTATCGTTTATACTAAAACATTTTTGTACATTCTGCTGAAAATATTTTCTTTGGAAAAAAATAAAAAGATCCTTTAGAATCTATACATGTCAATACATAAGAACAATAAGTAAACTTATTAATATGAAAAATGTAAAATACAAAGAGCTTTTTTATTTAAAAATCAATTTTTTTCCTCTATACAACAAATCAAATGTTAGACTTAAATTTGCGTACGAAAGCTTAGCGTCAATTACCCGTATTACACCATTATATTAAATTGTCTGTGACGAAAGTTTAGAATATAAATATAACATTTGACATTGTGGTACAACTTAACAGGGCGTTGTTGGAGGATGTTTTTCTTAAAATAATTATGTGACAGGACGTCACGCTCATAAAGTTTACATCTGGAATAATGACAAGAAATTGTGTACTTGTGTTTCCTGTGCAAAACCTAATGATGTAAATCAAGAATCAATTTTAAAAATAACATTATGCCTGTTAACGTGTTTTTTTTAAAGTTATCAAAGTAGATGTAACCAACAGCAAATATTTAAAAATCCGTCACTAATTTGAGCAATATGTAAAATTTTGTTGTTGTTGACTGGATAAGTTACGAGATCCAATTTACAAGTTTTTCCTTACGAGTTGCATTTTAAATTCTCGGCTTATAAGATTTTTTCTATTTCCACGCAAGAGATTGGAGTTATAATAACTTTGCAAGTAGGGAACTTCTATAGCTGTGTATTTTACAAGTGTAGCAAAAATCTATAAAAAATGTCCTTAAAAAATATTTTATGAGTTTTGTATATTTATAAATCTTATGTGGTAATGTCATCACCTTAATTAGGTTAATTGAATCTTCCCAATTTTTCATTTCGGTTAGAAAACCTCTGACCCTAAATGACACGCTTAGCTTAATGTAGAACAGTAAGTAAACAGTATGAAAATGCGATTTGACAATCTTTTGTATCAATTTATCATTTTCCCATACAAATCATATTTGCCCGAATTACCTCTACCATGTCAATGACATAACAGAGGTATATTTAAATCAGGCAAGTTTTATAATGCCAAGAAAGAAATATACTTCGAAAAAATGTATAAAGGACCCACTTTCATTTAAAATAAATTAATTTGAAATAAATATTTCTAATCTTTTCTTGATATGAAAAACAAAAGTCATAAAGTTTCTGGCTTGTACCTTATCTGGACTATTACGGTACCA
Organism: Hydractinia symbiolongicarpus; assembly: GCF_029227915.1. Classification (NCBI taxonomy): domain Eukaryota; kingdom Metazoa; phylum Cnidaria; class Hydrozoa; order Anthoathecata; family Hydractiniidae; genus Hydractinia; species Hydractinia symbiolongicarpus. The sequence goes on along the minus strand of NC_079882.1, from coordinate 3,181,097 downwards.
CTCCCCTCCCCCCGAAAATAGGGTGGGTTGTGTAAGCATAAGAAAACTTGTTTAAAACCAGGTAAAGTGGATTTTAAAATGCTGTTCTTTTTAACTTGTTTAATAAGCATAAGAGCATTTGTTTAGAATATAAATAAAACATTTGAGAATTTGGTAAAACATAACAAGGGCGTTTTTTAAAGGTTGTTATTTTTGGAAGGATTACAACGTGAAAGTTACAAAAAATGGTTTCTTATTTCCCAGTTACTACTGAGACATCGGTTTACTTTCTTGATCAACACTGTTCTTGGCCAAGTTATTTAGTTTGCTCACAACTTTTCCTTTGCGGCAGGATTTGTTTACATCCTGTTTTTGCTCATTTTCAAATTAATGATTTGAAGCAGCAACAAACATTATTAACTTCCAATTTTTTTTAAAATCCGTTATTAGCTAAAGTCGACATTATACAAGACCATCACTCGGAAAGAAGATTTTATTTTTTTAAATCTCAATCAAAATTTATTTTTAACTCTATAAGACAAAGTAAGTTATAAAGTCAACAGATTCCGGTTACCAGTTACAAGTTGCCACAAATCTTCGGGTTAACTGCGATTACACCTTTTACCGTAACAGGTTTTCACCATGCAACAATACTACCTACCGTATTTACTTAGAGTATTTTAAAATTTTAACAAAACGTTGATGATCCTATTGATGCTAATCTGTCGAATTACAGTTAAATAATAACCAGTTAGAGGACGTTGACACAAATCACAACAATAAATATGACTGGGTAGGGAGAATAAATGTAAAGGAAGAGTTGAAGAACTAAAGAAAAGGATTACGAATTGAGACAGGAAATGAAACCATGGGGAGAAATAGAACACAAAAAGTGGAAGAGATTTAAAATGTGTAATATAACATATCGCTGTATAAAAAACTTAAGTAACTCGACTCAAACTTTTTGTTTTTATCCTTATTAGAGAAAAAAGCCGGCATTTTTTTTTCAGAGAACATGTAATTTTTTTGTAAAATTGCTTTAAAATGTTCAAATACACAAATTGGTATTTCACTGTAACACTTTCTTCAAAGTAATTAGTTTCTAGTTTCTATATTACCATTCTTTACAGAAATAAAATGTTTTAAAATCCCAGTGATAAAAATTGATTATATAAAAGAGAGAGACATGTATCAAAATCGTTTGCAATAGAAAAGACAGAGGAAGCGGTTGTGTTAGTTTCGTTCACGTATGGAAAAAATAACTCGTGTGAACAATCTCATCGATCAATCACAATTTCTTTCAAGACATGACGATCAAAAAAAAGCTGTTAGAATGAATAAAGGAGTAACGTTGGCAGGGAAGATAGTTGTAGACCTCATTGAACAACATCACGTCAACAGCTTAAAAATCATTAACACTAGAATTAAAGATATACAAAACGAACTATTTGACGAAAAAATTTTATATCCAATTTAATTGTGAAATTTGGAGTTACATTTGTGTGTGTTACAGAAATAAACTGCGTTTTTGACGTTTAAGGTTGGAATATTATGAATTATTCGATAGACGGCTATGATAATAACATTTTTCTAAAAGAAAATCATATGTCCATTTAGCTGTCCATATACTTAAGACTTGTTCATGATTATTTATTCGCTCCATGACACTGAAAACAATATGAGGTTTTACTGCAAGCACAATAGAAGCTGCAGAACTGGAGAAACAAACGCTGGCATTAGTTTTCTCATGACGTTTATGCTGCTTATAAAGCAAAACATAGTCTTGATATTCGTAACAAACGCTGGTAATAAAGGTTAAGTCCAACACACCAGAGGAAATTTCTAAAAATAAATCTTCTGGAATACCAAAAAAAATCTCCCTTCTCGTTTTATGTCACTTTGGATCACTTATAAAAAAATATATAAGAATATATATATATTAAATAAAGTCGTGAATTGATCAGACAAATTAGGCGCAACCCTCCTAAGAACCACCGGACTTTAGTGTATACTGTTTATCAAAACTCTCGTAACTATATACTAAGTCTATGGTGTTACTATCACTTTCAATTGCAATATACAAATTTTTAAAAAAAGATGTTTGCACTGCCTTTCTTTGTGAATGCTTGTCGTTTTTTTCACAAAGCTTCTGAAATAAAAAGTATTAATATTAATTTACCTTTCTCTTTGGTTACTCTTTTGAAATAGCTAGCTGAGTAACGAATCTATCAAAATTGATTGTTCACAAATAACTTTTCATAAACAAGAGTTTCTGTGCAGGGTGCATATTTTCATCCTTAAACAATTTTCCGTCGAAACAGAAGTTTGCTGTAGTAAGCTATTTCTTTTTCTAAAGCTAAAAGATACACCTTTCATGCAGTTTTTAAGCTAGTTTAGGTTTTCTATTTTTATCTTTAAGCTCCTCCAAGGTTCTCTTAAAAATTGAACAAAAGAACCTGACTTCGTAGCAAAAAAATGCACTGCTAGTTAACCGAAACAAACATTGAGTAAAAAGACATAGGGAACAATATTCGCAAGTCATTAGATCTGACTTCGTGATATACATCACGAAAAAGCTCAATCTTTTTCTATGATGACGAAAGGCTAAACAAGAACAAATCATTGTGGACTGTGTATATATCAGAACACACGTAACCAAATTCAATTCAACAACAAACAATTTTTCTCCATCACAGATTGCTAGCGTGACGAAAAGAGTGTTTGCTTTTCATTTCAGAACTTTTTGTTCTCATATTTGGTGTTAACTTAGGTTTAATTTCTTTATATTTGTTGTTAAAATGTTGGATGTATTCGCTCCGTCTTTGAGTACCACCCATCTCGTCGTGTCCATTCAGAAAGGTCATTTATATGTGCATGCTTAATAATAAAGTATCGCTGTTATTTAGTATCAGTTTCCTGTACGAACTTTTTAATTAACAAATGTTTAAAACTTTTATTAGGAATCCAGTCTCTATCTTTTCCAATTCAAAATCATCTGGAGTGTCTGAATTTTATAATCTTCGTCAAATTCATCATCATCAATATCATATGCAAACCAAGAAAGTCACGCACCCGCAGCTTGGTCGCCATCTTGAAATATTCAAAAGTGCGAGAAGCACATTACAACACTGCGTAATTGTAAGAAGAATTATTGGATTGATGTTCTACCATTCTTCGCAAAATTTGTGAAACTGCCTTCTTTTCTCTTAATGTTAACGTGACTGATGTACGAACATGGTTGGGATACACAAACTTGGTGCGTTTCATAACCGACTTTAAATAGGGGAAGGAGGAGAAGAAGGAATTACCCAATTCCATTGTCCAAATACATATTATATACATAATAGATCCAAAATATTGACCATGCTAAATCTGTGACAATCATAAACATATTGTTTTTACGGTACTTTTACGGTACTTCTAACATTAAATGACTTTTTATAAAGCACTGTTGCTTTACTTTTCATAGCCAAATATTGTAGCAGTCATTTTAATCAAACACTATACTAAAAACATGAGAAAAAAGTGCAGAATATGGTGATTTAATGGTGAATCATTACTAACGTGACAAAGGCGAGAATTTTTTTTTTTTAAATATGGAGTATTTGTACAGTGGAATCTCCCTAAAGCGGATACCATCAGTTCAAAAATAATTTGGCCGCTTATTATAGTTTTACACAGAATTTTGACCGAAAAAGGTTTTCTTAAACTTTACTTTACGAGGATTGCAAATTAGGAGGGAATATATTTGGGCATAAAGCATATCCATAACAAAAATAAGCCATGTAAGATATGAAAGTATTTTTTGATTAACAACTGTTTTCAATTCTTCAATTAAAAGGATTTTTATTTCCGCTTGTAATTGTTGACAATACATCTTTGCTATCGCATTGATGAATATTTGTTTGTCGTCATTCTATTTTTATAATTTCCGTTAATGGGGAGCATTTATAGTTATAAAATTTCATTGGGTTGTTTGTCTAGAAAGTTTAGCCTAGAATGTATCCATTGCAAGTATTACTGTCTGTCTGATTGGGCTTTCCTCTTTGGACGATGTCTGCTTTAGCAGGATTTCAAGATATCTTTACATTTACTGTTTAGTTGTCACATTATAAAGTGTTGATAGTATTAATACAATAATAACCGATTACCCTGGGCTGTACTGCAAAATATCGCCCGAGGTCTAAGTGCCGACCAAGCTTGCGAGGTCGGTGCAATGACTAAGTTAGGTTTTTATCCATAAATGTATTGTAGGAGTTAGATATATAATCATTTCCAATGCTTCTTTAAACTTGTTTTTCGTGCTTGTTTACATTTTAAGCTACCATCTTTCTTGACGACGGGCAATACCGCAAAATATCGGCCCGTCGTCAAGTGCACTAAGCCAATCAGGAATGCCTAAAACCCTGTATTGCCCCCTTGAAAAATCCAGACGGTTAACAACATCGAGTACTGCGACACTTTGGTCATATTGTATCATAAAAGTTGCACGTTGGAACGACGATGAAACTTGATGAATAGTTAGTGGTGATGTTTTAAACTTCTTACTTCAATAACATGGAAACTTAAGCTGCTTTTCCTGTCGTTGTTTTTTGTTTTTCCGCTGAAGCGATAACATTCTTGTACCGCAGTTTTCTAACGCAACGTTTTGTTAATGACTTATAGGTCACAATTCTACGTGCAATTCCTTATTGGAATTTTATGTAAAAAATAAGAAATAAATTTTGAATAACACATTTCTAACAACAGAAAAAATTCGTGTTGTTTGTTGTTTTTCATTTGTTTTTGTCTTTTTACAAAGAGAAAAAAAGTGATAAAACATTGTTCCGGGTAGGTTTATCGGTTTATCAAAAATTTGATACATTAATAACACAATATTTTCTCTAACTTAGGCAGCTCCCCCACCGTAACTCTAAACGACGCGAGTCTAACCAACGCGAGTCTGTGCGACGTCTAAATAACACCAGTCTGTTCAAAGACTAAACGACGCAAGTCTGTCCGAAACCTAAATGACGACACATTCAGCTAATCAAGATTTGTTAAAGACAAATTATTTGGATTTCAATATCAGAATTACATCAAACGTCTTCTGCAGACAGATTTTTCTAAAAGAAATACACTACTCCTTTCTCTATATCGAATCTGTAAACACAATACGTCCTCTGTAAAGAAAAGACATCCCAATGTGAATCGTGGACAGTTACACAATCCGTTACGTCAACACCTGATCCATTTATTGACTTTTCATGATCAAAATATTTACATGATAAACTAAGAAAAAATTTGAAAACAGACACGTTGTAAATACCGTCAAAGCGTCATGCATTGTGCCATATCCTTTCTCCTCTTTAGACAACTATAAAAACATTTCTGGACATTGTGCCAGTTTTGAAAAAGTCAATAAATCGAAAATTAGCATGGACAGCTGTGGTTAATGTGTTATTTCTCGCCACACCTGAGCAAATAATCAGGAATCGTGCTGCGAGATTTGATCTTGGGGATAAGATAGGCTACGAAAGTTAAAAAATGTTGCTCATACAGCAAACAAACAACTTGTTACAACAGGGCTCTTTAATTTTGTCTTAATTTAACTCTGCTTGAAGACTTATTAGTACAAGTGGAAAATTAAGAAGATTTTAAGGGTAACATTATTACCATCCAAACAGCATTTTCCCTTGCCGGATTAAGTTAAAAAATTTATACACACACCAATTCAATGATGTTTGATACGACCTTAAAGTCAAGACATCAAAATAAATTTTGACAATTTTCTAAATATGGGAATGTCAATTTGGTTTGACTATGCTATCTGCTTTCTGTTAGAGTTTCAGTCTTTTGTGTATTCTATTTAAAAGAACAAGGTGTGCTCTGCCAAACCACTTTATCTTATTTTAAAAAGTTATCGAATTTGCGCGTCATTAAGCAACCCTAAAGTCTGCTGATGCAGACTTTGGATTTGAAGTTCCAAAGAGTGGTGTTTCACATACATACACAACATATTGAATTTCACTTAAAACGTAGCAATCAAATTTTCTTAACAAATAACAAAAATGAGTCATTCTATTTCATATTTTTCTTATTTTTATTGATTTTTGATTTGAGTTCCTTTTTTAAGTATTGCAAAACAATTTCATGCGAAAGAGGAAAGCAACTTAAAACTCAATTATTCGAAAGATTCATTATACAAATATTATTCACTTTGTTATGGCACAGCTAACAGAATAGCAGACATATATAAGCACAACTTCCTTGTTCGTTTTCTATAAGAAGAGAATGTAAATCCTATCGAAATTCATACTGTCATTCATGTTTTGAAAGAAGTTTCAATAAGAAATTATTAAAGAGAAAGGTAAATGATCATTTCTTTGTTAATTCTACCATATACTTTTGCTATGCTCGCATTGTCTTCAAAATGTGTTTTTTTAAGGTTATTACAACAGTCATTTCAGCATCTTCTTGCTTCTTTTCAGATGAAAAATTTTCCACAAATGTTAAATTATTTGACAACAGCTTGTGTAATATCAATTAGCTTAACACTTTGTTGCAGCAGAAGTGTGGAAAGAAAGGTAATTTAATTATACACTCCATGTTATTAAACCTGATGTTTCATCTTTGCTTTGAAATCAGTACTTCTCCTGCTTTAGGTTGATAACGTTGGAAAGAAAGCGATAAATTTGATGCAAGGTATTAATTACCTGTTTTTGACGTATGTACACTGAAATATTCTCCTCAACTAGATTTCTTATCCTTTTTAGTTATTAGAACTATTTATGAAATAATAATTCCTATGATAACTATTGTTTCGCTATTTTACCAATGAATGACCTTCTAAAAAGATCCTAGTGCATTGTGAAAGTCTAAAAGTACTAGCTACAGAAGTTAACTAATGCAATCGTGTTTTCAGCATTTAAGATTTCAATTCCATCTGTGCCAAGAGTACTCTTAAGTTGCTGGTAAAGAAATTGAGGTATAAAACTCGACCCCGCAGCAAACACAGCAAACAAATGAACTATCACTAAGCAGATAATCGTCTGTAGATAAACTTTTACCTGCTTGCTTATTAGAGTTATTTTTAGTATTGTTTTTCCTAGATACTCCAATTGATTGTTACCGTAAAACACTTTTTCAAGATTACGTTAGCACAGGTACAGTAATGTAGATACATCAATATAGATACATCAATGTAGATACATCAATGTAGATACGTAAATGTAGATGCATAAATGTAGATGCATAAATGTAGATACATAAATGTAGATACATAAATGTAGATACCTCAATGTAGATACATCAATGTAGATACATAGATGTAGATACATAAATGTAGATACATAAATGTAGATACATAAATGTAGATACATCAATATAGATACATCAATATAGATACATCAATGTAGATACATAAATGTAGATATATAAATGTAGATACATAAATGTAAATACATAAATGTAAATACATCAATGTAAATGTATAAATGCAGATAGGCAAATTATAATTAATTAGCAAAATGTGAAAAATGTCAAAAACTTTCTTGATCTTTTGACATTTTGTACATGCATGTTGAAAGACGTTTTTAGTTGTGATCTGAAGATGCTCTGACAAATTTAATTTGTTATTTATTGCCTTAAACCCAAGAAATATTTGCTAATTAACTAAGAAAAGGCAAACCTATATAGAATTCATTAAATTATAATTGCTGAAAAAAAAACAGTTGTTGTTTTTATTTTAGGATTAAACTGTCCCAAATTAATCAATCAATCCGAAATCTTTTTTACAGGCAAAAAGTTGCAACAAAAAGATATAGAACGTATGCAAAGTTGCAGCAAATATTTTCCTGAATGCAAGGGTTACCTTGGAACTTTAAGCGCCACATATTTCATTAACGAAACTGTTGGTGGTTTAATGATATTATTTGAACTGCTTGAAAGTGAACGACAAGGTAACTTAATTTTTTGATACACACTATTGCAATGTTGTTAACATGACTATTTTTGGAGAAACATCTCTAAGAAGCGCGTCTGACACACCCTTCTTACTGATAATTTAGCTGTTTAAAAGCTTAAAGTAAACGAGAACAAAATAAGATAATACCCTTTTAAATTGCGTGTGGGTTATCCTTGAGTTTCTTGAGTCATTTATTGACATAAAAGTTGACCAAGTTTTGAACTAACACAGCTTCCACTAAAATGCATCTTTAGTTTATAAAGTAGGAGCACAGGTTTTTAAGAGTCAAAAATTAGGACACATTGACACTCCATTTCTAAAGTTTTATATGTAAAAAAATATTTTTCATTCTTTTAGAATGTTTAGGATATTACTTGGAAATAAAGAATGACATTGAATTAAAAACGGAATATTTTAACGTGAGCAACACGGTAAGTGATAAAAAATTTTAATATAACTGATGTTTATTCCTATTGCGTTGATTATCTTTTATAAATTTTTATTTTAGGGACAGTTCCAAAAAATCATTTATGTTTATCTGGGAGTAACTTATAACTTCAGAGTAGTATCGATACCGGATGGAGAATCTTTAACATTGACAACTTCCGCACCAAGTAATGTTGAGATACATTTGTTTGTTTGTCATCCATGTTGTTTAGGTCTGGAATTAACACCTAACTAGAAATAACAACATTTTAAATATAGCCAGACCAAAATTAAGAAACTTTTAGAACTAGACTCTTGACCAAGTTTCTTATAAGAAAGAAGGTGTAGGTCAACTAAAGAATGAAGCAAGTAAGAAGCGAGCAGTTTTTTACTTGGTCACTAGTATTGTGTTTCTATTAAACGTGTTTCTTCATTCATTTCATATTTCAGGTGAATGTCAGTTGCAAGTCATTGGACATATTTCCAGAAGTAAGAATATTATTTAAAAAAAAAAACACATATCCGCATTATGCTAATTATTTTATTATATTTTAATGCTCTTCAAGTTTCTAAAGTACTTGTTATCTAGCTCGTAGAGACGAGATATTGATAAGGAGCTGAGATATCTATTCACTGTTAATATTATTATAGGAATACAAGATGAGGATAATTTTTTTAAGAATTGCGATCTACCAAGTAAGTAAAATTTGTTACTGCTACGAAATTAAGATAAATCCTGTATCTCACTACGACTTACCTATCATGTTTAGGTTACTCTGCGAGAAAAGGTGTAGCAGAAAAGATTTGCAAACAGCACCCTATCAATGTAGCCAAACGGTGGCAAACGACCAAACATCGGTTGGTGCAGGAAAAGTGTAAATTCGTTTTGTTGCCAAATAACGTCGTACACAAAGTACAGCCTTACTTTGGAAAGTAAGCACATCGACCGTGTTGAAACTGAGTTCTATTTACTTCTACCCTTATCTGAACTAAATTTTATGAGAAAATCAGCAAACGCCCTTGTGTAAAGTTTGTGAAGGGTGCAAAGGTATAAGAAACGCCCGTTGTCATATTTGCTTCTTTCTTTTAATGCAAATAAAGTTTTGAAACGGTTTTTGTTCTTTCTGAAGCGAGATCAATCAAAAAAAACAAAAGATTAAATTTCGCCTTATATCTCACACATACAAATTTGCAGTTAAATATATTACAGCATTAGTCTTAAATTAAATCTTATTTTTATTTCATTTTCACGAATAAGAAGTTAATAAAAAAGTAAGATGACGTCACTTTATAACTTGTTTAGCTTAATAGAAACATAATTTAATAAAGTAATATAATTTTATTTACTGTGTAAATATTAGCATGGAGTTAGAAAGTTCTCTTCCTCCACAATATTAGTTGGTTATATTTAGTTACCAAATCCGTATTGCATATTGCATGTACAACTTTCTTTCAATTCGATGTTTCATCAATATTTTGTTTTATCTTCGAATTTACCATAAGTTTATTTTAAAATTTTCCATCTAAGAACCAAATAAAAAGAAAAACAATTATTTAGTTTAAAATAAAAATTTCTGATAGAAACACTTTCTGCTTTCATTGCTTACGTACAAATGTCGCTGGTACCAACTTCGTCCCCAGGGCATTTTCTTTCACCTTTGCCTTTAACTTAATTCAGGGGAAGACTTAAGAGATTAAGGTGTCAAAGTGAGGACATGAAGAAATGATAGTTATGGTGTAAATCATAGTTTAAAAAGTGTTTCTATGTTACAAACATCGTTTTAAAAAGGTATGACTACATAATATGACTGTTGTATTAAATAATGCATTTCGTCCCAAATTTCCGATAAGAGGGGTAAGATAATACAGGTGAAATGCACGTAAAATAGAGCACATAAACCCAACACAATGTAATTACACTTATTATAATTTGGAGATATATTTTCGTGTTTGTTGTGTCATTTTATGACGTCAGCTATGATAATTTTATATCAAAAATTAAATTGAGAATTCTGTTTTAGCTTTGATTCCCTTCACCTGTAAAATTAGATAAGTGATGTTGCTAAGGAGATCCATGGGTCATAGGGCTACAATTCAGAGCAAATTTGAAGGAAATACCGTTCTACCTAAATGACGTTATTTCTAGTCCCAGTCAAGTCATAGTATTTTCCTTACCTCAAACATCTATGAATGCCATATTCTAACCTTGTACCAAGTTTAATGACATAAACATCAATGACTGTTGTATTAAATAATGCATTTTGTTTTTCAGGAAAAACAGGTTTTGTAACCTTTACTTATTGGTAAAGTTAAAATTCATTTTGACAAACGAAATAATTTTTTTATCACGTGGGTAAGTCTACCAAGAATTAAAAGGCCGTCTTGTCAGTAATACCTGGAAAATTCAAATTTATTGCAATATTGGGAAAATGTCTAATTCTAGGTATGTGTGACGTCATTTTTGATCCAAATGACGTTATCAAATAAAGTTCTTACCTAGAATCTGTTTGTATTTAGACTTTTCTGCAAGTATGTTAAGTTATTTCACTTAAGTATAAGTAGTCCCGGATTCATGGCCCGTTGGCACTTTATACGCCGTCCCTTCAGTGTCACACTACACCAAGAAATCCCTGTATTATACTACTCATGTTGGGTCATATAATGTAATAACATCTCGGACACACTTTAGTATATGGCCTTTAAAATACTACAACCAGTCTATTTCGTTTTTTCTGTTTAGCAGATAACCACTTTAATATATTGTCTTAGGTTGTAAATGTACTAAAATTCAAAAAAGAAAAACTATTTCAAACTGTTTATCCTCCATAGCCGTTGTTTCAGTATTAGTGATTTCACAATAGCTTTGGTAAAACTTAAAAATTGACTTGAAAATTTGTATGATGTATACTTTTTTAGATCTATTTAATGAAATTTGGTTTCCAAAATTCCATTATAAACATAGTTAGTGGATATAACCATTTTCTGGGACAGTGATACTCCAATTTGGACAAAATATCAATTTTGACAAAGATACATTTGCTAAAAAAATTAAAACAAATTCTTCTGATTAAAATAGTTCAAGGTCTTATAAAATTGGTTCCAGGTTTGGAACCAAATACCTTATCCGGTCGATAAAAATTTAGATTTTGCTTTTGAAGTGAGGTGTCAAAATTTTTAACCTAACTCAAGCTGATCAATATGCAGTTAAAAATATCATCGAAAAAAAAGTCAGAATGGACATAATTTTCTTTACAAAAATCTCATTACTCTCCTATAAAAAACAGCAATAATAAATTCAAAACTTAAAAGTTGATTGTGTTTGCAAATACAGTAAAATCTCTGAATAGGGGACACCCTAGGGTCTGCTACACTCGTTTCCCTATTTTTCCCGCCACTCAACTTCACTTACGTCGACTTCTTTTGATGCTGCTAAAGTATTATCTACCCCAACATATTGATCAAAAGAATAACTCTCTGACAGTTTATTGAATAACTTTTCAAACTCTTTATCAATATCTTGTCGCATAGCTACGTAGTCATGGGTAGAAAAGCCGCAATTTATCAAAACAATGCTTTATGGCTTTACATGGAACTTTTTGTAAGCTTATTATCATCCACTGTCGAGATTACGTACCTGATGAGCTACTTACGGTATTTTAACTATAAGGTTCTTATTATTCCAGCATTTAAAAATTGTAATCTGGACGTTGCGTTTTTAGAAAGACACATTAACTTTATATTCGACAAATTTTTCTCAATTGATTATTGGTGGTTAGTAGCATTGTCGAGAAGAAAAAAAACATTTCGAATTTGCATTTTCATTTTACAGTCGAGTCTTTTTAATACATCTGTCATTATTTCACTATTCATCCAAGCTTTTTTGTTCGCGAGATAATAAACACCTAAAGGTCGACTAAGGTCACGACCTTTTAAGTTTCTGAAACAACGTGGTTTTTTACTTTTCCAAATTATTACAGGGTCTTCTACTTTTTACCCATCAGCATTTACGAAAAAAGCAACTGTAAGACGGATTTTACCTTTTTGCCACCTTTTTTTTGCCACCTTAGATTTAGCCTTTTCTATCAAGCCCTTATAAGGAAGAAGCTTAAAAAAGTCCCAATTTCTCCATGTTCCATATGTTTTCTAGCTTAGAATCTCTTACTAACTCAGTCATTCTTTCGATCCAAGATTTGGTCATTTTCCCAATTTTGTAATAAATATGAATTTCTCAAGTATTACTGACGATACGACCTTAATTCTTGGTAGACTATCTACTGGAGAAAAAAATATTTCATAGAGAAAAAAATTTAATCACGTCATTAGCATCGAAAATGACGTAATATTTGTAAGAAATTTTCTAATTTTAACGATAAATAAAGGTTACAAAGTTCATGTCATTAAACTTGGTACAAGGTTAAAATATGGCATTTATAGATGTTTGGTAACATGTTACAACACTCATACTTTCAGGTCAGTCCCGCAAACACTCAGTTTTACTAAATATATGTTTGTCACTGTTCAATTAAATTTATACAATTTAAATTTTACATTTTACATGCCAGAAAATGTGAAACATTTATTCCTAGGACTGTTGTGTCGTTTTCCAGGGAGCCACGAAGACGACCAAAAATTCATTATAAAATATAGTGAGACAAATGTGGCAAATTTTGAAGTTTGTCCATACAAGTAGTTATGTATGGACTTCTATAACAGGTCCACCCAATTTGATTTGTCAAAGTTCATTTATCCAATTTTACAGGTAAAGGGACCACGCAAGACCAAAATTCGCCTTATTCAACAAAACTATGTCAACTACCCGTTTAGACACAGTTCTCATCGAAAAACCTTTAAACGTCAATACTTCTACACACCTATACATCACTTTGGTAGACATTTGAAACTTCACACAAAAGGATCGAAGCTTGAACATAATTCTCAAATGAATTTCTGATACATAATTATCATTGCTGACGTCATAAAATGACGAAGTTTACGCAAAATTGTCTCCAGATTATAATAATTAGTGTGTTTTAAAGATCCATTTTGCTGGCTTTTATGTGTTGCACTTCACCTATATTTCACCTGTCTAATCTTACTCATCTTAACAGAAAAGTTAAGACTACTTGCATTACTTAATGCAACCCGTCATATTATATAGTTATACCTTTTTGAAACAATTCTAACTAAGAAACACTTTTGGAACAATGGTTTACACCATAAATAGTCTTATATTATAGCTGTAAGTTCTCTATTTTCCACCTTAGTGTCTTGTCTTGCTCTGAAGGCAAAGTTGAAAGAAAATGCCCTGAGGACGAAGTTGCTTCCTTGCTTATAATTATTGTATATAATTATTAGGTACCCGCGACATATGTACGTAAACAATGCAATTGGGAAAAGTTTGTATCATAAATTTTTTTTTCAAACTGAATAATCGTTTTCCTTCTTATTTGGTTGGAAAAATTTTATATAAACTTATGATAAATTTGAAGATAAAACAAAATATTGATAAAACATCGAATTTAAAGCAATATGCAATACGAATTTGATAACTAAATATAACCATTTAATATTTACATAGTAAATAAAATTATATTAAACAGAATTTTAAAACAAAATATTGTCAAGAACCACAAAGTGACGTCATCTTAATTCTTTATTAAGTTCTTATTCGTGAAAATGAAATAAAAATAAGATTTAATTTAAGACTAATGGTGTTATATATTTAACTGCAAATTTGTATGTGCGAGGTATAAGGCGAAATTTAATCTTTTGTTTTTTATTCCATTGATCTCGCTGTTTCAAAACTTTATTTGCTATAAAAGAAAGTAACTATCATTAAATCGGGCGTTTCTTATACCTTATTATACCTTTATACCTTCTTATACCTTTCCACCCTCCACAAACTTTTCACAAAAATGTTTGTTGAATATCTCATAAAATTTAATGCCAACACAGTCAGTGTATATACTTTTCAAGATAAGGTAGAGCTTCAAATAAAACGCATTCTGGTAACATATTTATACGCTTACTGTCATTTCGATTTAAACTCAGTTTCAACACGGTCGATGTGTTTACTTTCCAAAGTAAGGCTGTACTCTTTGTACGACGTTATTTGGCAACAAAACAAATTTACACTTTTCCTGCACCAACCGATGTTTGGTCGTTTGCCACCGTTTGGCTACATTGATAGGGTGCTGTTTGCAAATCTTTTCTGCTACACCTTTTCTCGCAGAGTAACCTAAACATGATAGGTAACTCGTTGTGAGATACAGGATTTATCTTAATTTCGTAGCAGTAACAAATTTTACTTACTTGGTAGATCGCAATTCTTAAAAAAATTATCCTCATCTTGTATTCCTATAATAATATTAACAGTGAATAGACATCTCAGCTCCTTATCAATATCTTGTCTCTACGAGCTAGATAACAAGTACTTTAGAAACTTGAAGAGCATTAAAATATAGTAAAATAATTAGCATAATGCGGATATGTGTTTTTTTTTTAAAATAATATTCTTACTTCTGGAAATATGTCCAATGACTTGCAACTGGCATTCACCTGAAATATAAAATGAAAAAATAAAAGAACGTGTGTAATAAAATGCAATCATCAACTAGCGACTAAGTAGAAAGCTGCTCCATTAATTGTTTCAATTTTTAGTTGACCTACACGTAAAGCGTCTAGTCGTAAACGCTTCTTAATTTTGGTCTGTATTTAAAATATTTTTAGTTCTAAAATGTTCTTATTTGGTTTCTCATTATTTTTTTTTTAAAATATAAAAAAATATTTCAAATAAATGATAGTTCTAATTATTTTCTAATTTGCTTCATTTTCAAAAATTATTTTGTAGCTTTTTAAATCATTTCTTTTGTTTTTACTTAAAAAAATGAAAACATTCAATCTTGTGTTTCAATCTTATGTTAATTCAAGACCTAAAACATTATTGGATGATAAACAAGCAAATGTATCTCAACATTACTAGGTGCAGAAGTTATCAATGTTAAAGATTCTCCATCCGGTATCGATACTACTCTGAAGTTATAAGTTACTCCCAGATAAACATAAATGATTTTTTGAAAGTGTCCCTAAAATAAAAATTTATAAAAGATAATCAACGCAATAGGAATAAACATCAGTTATATTAAAATTTTTTATCACTTACCGTGTTGCTCACGTTAAAATATTCCGTTTTTAATTCAATGTCATTCTTTATTTCCAAGTAATATCCTAAACATTCTAAAAGAATGAAAAATATTTTTTTACATATAAAACTTTAGAAATGGAGTGTCAATGTGTCCTAATTTTTTACTCTTAAAAACCTGTGCTCCTACTTTATAAACTAAAGATGCATTTTAGTGGAAGCTGTGTTAGTTTGAAACTTAGTCAACTCTTATGTCAATAAATGACTCAAGAAATTCAAGGATAACCCACACGCAATTTAAAAAGTATTATCTTATTATTGCTGACGTCAGCATGTCCGCATTCCTGAATTTTCCAGACCTTCATAATAACGGGATAAAGTAGGCGAAACGTTTTGTTCTCGTTTACTTTAAGCTTTTAAACTGTTAAAATGTCAGTAAGATGGGTATCCAAGACATGTTTTTTAGAGGTGTTGCTCAGAAAATAATTATGTTAACAACATTGCAATAGTGTGTATCAAAAAATTAAGTTACCTTGTCGTTCACTTTCAAGCAGTTCAAATAATATCATTAAACCACCAACAGTTTCGTTAATGAAATATGTGGCGCTTAAAGTTCCAAGGTAACCCTTGCATTCAGGAAAATATTTGCTGCAGTTTCGCATACGTTCTATATCTTTTTGTTGCAACTTTTTGCCTGTAAAAAAGATTTCGGATTGATTGATTAATTTGGGTATTTAAATGCTAAAAATGATAATTGTTTTTGAACTGTTGTGTTTTCAGTAAATAAAATTTGCCTACATCTATGTTCTACATTTATGTATCTACATTGATGTATCTAAATTTATGTATCTATATTACTGTACCTGTGCTAACGTAATCTTGAAAAAGTGTTTCACGGTAACAATCAATTGGAGTATCTAGGAAAAACAATACTAAAAATAACTCTAATAAGCAAGCAGGCAAAAGTTTATCTACAGACGATTATCTGCTTAGTGATAGTTCAGTTGTTTGCTGTGTTTGCTGCGGGGTCGTGTGTTATACCTCAATTTCTTTACCACCAACTTAAGAGTACTCTTGGCACAGATGGAATTGAAATCTTAAATGCTGAAAACGCGATTGCATTAGTTAACTTCTGTAGCTTGTACTGTTAGACTTTCACAGTGCACTAGGATCATGTTAGAAGGTCATTCATTGGGAAAATAGCGAAACAATAGTTATCATAGAAATTATTTTTTCATAAATAGTTCTAATAACTAAAAAGGAAAAGAAATCTAGTTGAGGAGAATATTTCAATGTACACACGTCGAAAACAGGTAATTTTTACCTGGCATCAAGTTTATCGCTTTCTTTCCAACGTTATCAACCTAAAGCAGGAGAAGTACTGATTTCAAAGCAAAGATGAAACATCAGGTTTAATAACATGGAGTGTATAATTAAATTACCTTTCTTTCCACACTTCTGCTGCAACAAAGTGTTAAGCTAATTAATATTACACAAGCTGTTGTCAAATAATTTGACATTTGTGGAAGATTTTTCATCTGTAAAGAAGCAAGAAGATGCTGAAATGGCTGTTGTAATAACATTAAAAAAACACATTTTGAAGACAATGCGAGCATAACAAAAGTATATGGTAGAATTAACAAAGAAATGATGCATTTACCTTTCTCTTGAATAATTTCTTATTGAAACTTCTTTCAAAACATGAATGATAGTATAAATTTCGATAAGATTTACAATCTCTTTTTATAGAAAACGAACAAGGAAGTTGTACTTATATATGTCTGCTATTCTGTTAGCTGTGGCATAACAAAGTGAATAATATTTGTATAATGAATCTTTCGAATAACTGAGTTTTAAGTTGCTTTCCTCTTTCGCATGAAATTGTTTTGCGATACTTAAAAAAGAACTCAAATCAAAAATCAATAAAAATAAGAAAAATATGAAATAGAATGACTCATTTTTGTTATTTGTTGAGAAAATTTGATTTATAATGTTGCTACGTTTTAAGTGAAATTCAATATGTTGTGTATATATGTGAAACACCACTCTTTACTTTTATTCCAAAAAGCCCACCGGCAGATTTTAGGGTTGCTTATTGACGCGTAAATTTAATAACTCTTTGAAATGAGAAAAGTGGTTTAGCAGAGCACCTTGTTTTTTTAATTCAAAAAGGCAACAAAAATAAAAGTGATACTCAAACAGAAAGATTGTCAAAATTTATTTTACTACTGAATTAAAAATCTTAATAATCGATAACTAAACATGCATATATGAACGCCTTTAATTTTTTTCATTAAAATTTTACAGGACAATTCACGTTTTCATGTTTTACAAATGCAATCGTGGCAGCGAAATTAACTAATTTTAATGGGTTGCGGTGCGTCGCCACAGAGGCGAAGGGGCGTCGCCGCCTCACTTTTTTGCTAGATAATGATCATATTTTTTAAAAAAAGGTATATGTCAATGTAAAAAAGAAGTTGGATCTCAGAGCGTTTTTTAGGTGAAATGTTTTCTTCGACAGCGATAAGCGACATTTTTAACTTTCGTAACCTATCTTATTCCCCAAATCAAATCTGGCAACACGATCCCTAATTATTTGCTCAGGTGTGGCAAGAATAAACAACATTAGCCACGGGTGTCCATGCTAAATCTGGATTTATTAATTCTTTCAAAACTGGCACAATGTCCAAGAATGTTTTTTAGTTGTTTAAAGAGGAAAAATGATATTGCACAATCTATAACGCCTTGACAGTATTTACAACGCCTCGGTTTCAAGCTTATCTTAGTTTATCTTGTAAATAATTTGATCATGAAAAGTCAATACAAGGATCAATAACACAAAATAGAGTCAAAGTTGTTGACGTAATGGGAATTATAACTGTCCATGATTCACATTGAGATGTTTTTTCTTTAAAGAGAACGTATTGTTTTCACAAATTCGATGTAGAGAAAGGAGAAGTGTATTTCTTGTAGAGAAATTTGGGACGACACAAATCTTTCTGCAGAAGATGTTTGACGTAGCTATTTTTGATATTAAAGTCCAAAAAAGTTGTTTTTAAGAAATCTTAACTAAATGTGTCGACGTTGGACGTCATTTAGACTTCCGACAGACTCGCGTCACTTAGAGTTGCTATGGCAGGGGAGTTGGCTGAGATAAAAAAAAATATTGTTTTATTAACGTATCGAATTTCTGATAAGCCAAAATAAAAATGTTGAACCTACCCGAACCAATTTTTTATCACTTTTTTCCTCTTTGTAAAAAAAACAAAAACAAACGGAAAACATCAATTATACAACGAAGAAAACAACAAACAGATAAAGAAATTTTCTGTGTTTTTCAATGCGTTATTCAGATTTTAAATCTTATTTTTTACATAAAATTTCAATTAGAAATTGCAGGTAAAATTTTATATATCATTAACACAACGTTGCGTTAGAAAACTGCAAAAAACACAGTACAAGGGTGGGACTGAGATTTTTCCGTTGTTTTCGCTTCAGCAAAAAAACCGAAAATAACGACAGGAAAAGCAGCTGAAGTTTTCATGTTACTGAACTAAAAAGTTTAACACATCACCACTAACTATTCATCAAGTTTCATCGTCGCTCCAACGTGCAAATTTTATGATACAATATGACCATAGTGTCGCGGTTCTCAATGATACTATTAACAGTTTATAATGTTACAACTGACAATGAATATGAAGATACAGTAAATCTTGCTAAAGCAGATATCGTCCAAAAAAAGCTCTATAAGACAGCCAGTGGTACTTGGAATGGATAGATCTTAGGCTAAACTATCTAGACAATCTTTTGTGAACCAAATTAAATTTCATAACTATAAATGCTCCTCATAAAGCGGTAATTATAAAAATAGAATGAGGACAAAAAATATTCATCAATATTCTTACATTTTATTACATTATTGTCAACAATTATAAGCAAAAATTAAAATCCTTTTAACTGAAAAATCGAAAAAAGTCGTCAATCAAAGAATACTTTTAAAATTATTTATAGTTTATTTTTGTTATGAATATGCTTTATGTCTAAATATATAGCCTCTTAATTTACAATCCTTGTAAAGAGCTTGAAAAAACCTTTTTCGGTCAAAATTCTGTGTAAAACTATATTTTCGACAAAATCTATATAAAGCGGACATAGAGATGAAGTGAGCAAATTTTTTTTGCACCGATGGTATCTTCTTTAGGAAGATTCCACTGTTCAAATATTTCACATTTACCAACAAATATTCTCGCCTTTGTCACGTTAGTAATGATTTGCCATTAAATCACCATATTCTGCATTTTTTTCTCACGTTTTTAAAACAGCGTTTGATTAAAATGACAGCTAATATTTGGCTACGGAATAATAGTACCGTAAAAGTACCTTAAAAGTACCGTAAAAGTACCGTAAATGTGAAGCTCCAATGCATTTGTAGTTGTATTGAGCAGTAATTATATAATAAATCCAATCACTTTATTTAGTGCCAACCAAAATGTTTATTAATAACGATTCTAACAGGCTTATTATGGTCATTATTTTGGATAATATATATTATATGTATATATATTATATACTTGGATAACGGAATTGAGTGATTCCTTCTCCTCCTTCCCCTATTTAAAGTCGGTTATGAAACGCACCAAGTTTGTATATCCCAACCATGTTCGTACATCATCACTTTAACATTAAGAGAAAAGGAGGCAGTCTCACAAATTTTGCAAATAATAGTAGAACATCAATCCAATAATTCTTCTTACAATTACGCAGTGTTGTATTGTGCTTCTCACACATTTAAATATTTCAAGATGGCGACCAAGCTGCGGGTGTGTAACTTTCTTGGTTTGCATATGATATTGATAATGATGAATTTGACGAAGATTATGAATTCAGACACTCCAGATGATTTGAATTGGAAAAGATAGAGACTGGATTCCTAATAA
Source organism: Hydractinia symbiolongicarpus (assembly GCF_029227915.1). Classification (NCBI taxonomy): domain Eukaryota; kingdom Metazoa; phylum Cnidaria; class Hydrozoa; order Anthoathecata; family Hydractiniidae; genus Hydractinia; species Hydractinia symbiolongicarpus. Next base: position 3,160,666 of record NC_079882.1, on the reverse strand, counting down.
AAGTTTGAAACATTTGTTAATTAAAAAGCTCGTACAGGAAACTGATACTAAATAATAGCGATACTTTATTATTAAGCATGCACATATAAATGACCTTTCTGAATGGACACGACGAGATGGGTGGTACTCAAAGACGGAGCGAATACATCCAACATTTTAACAGCAAATATAAAGAAATTAAACCTAAGTTAACACCAAATATGAGAACAAAAAGTTCTGAAATGAAAAGTAAATACTTTTCTCGTCACGCTAACAATCTGTGATGGAGAAAAATTGTTTGTTGATGAATTCAATTTGGTTACGTGTGTTCTCATATAGGTAGAACGTCTATGATGGACACAGTCCACAATGATTTGTTTTTTGTTTAGCCTTTCGTTGTCATATAAAAAGATTGAGGTTATTCGTGATTTATAACACGAAGTCAGTTCCAATGACTTGCGAATATTGTTTTGCTATGTCTTTACACTCAATGTTTGTTTCGGTTTAATAGCAGTGCATTCTCGCTGCGAGGTCAAGTTCTTTGTTTAAATTTTAGAAGAACCTTGAGGAAAGTCAAAGATAAAAAAGAAAACCCAAACCAGGTTAAAAAACTGTATGTGAGGTGTTTTTTTAGCTTTAGAAAAAAAATAGTGGTGTTCTAGCTTACTACAGCAAAATTCTATTTCGACGAAACATTGTTTTAGGATTACTTTAAAACAAATCTTAGTTAGAGAAAAGAAATATAAGCTGGCAAAAAACTGTGAACTTCGATTTTGTTAGGTTTGTTGCTTATCTAGCTATTTCAAAGTAGTTACCAAAGAGAAGGGGAATTTAAAATTAATATCATTCATTTCAGAAGCTTTGAAAGTCCTTGATAGGAAACGACGAACATGCGCAAAAACTCCAGTGAAAATATCATTTGGCGAAAAATTTGTATATTGCAAATGTAGAGTGATAGTAATACCATAGAGTTCTTCAGACTTATTTAAAAAAACGAAGGTTTCGATAGACAGTAAACACTAAAGTGCGGTGGTTCTTAGGAGGGTTGCGCCTAATTGGCCTGATCAATTCAGGACTTTATTTAAAAATTTGAGCAGGCAATGATAAAGAGGGCCAATAGAATAAGCTTCTTATTTAGCTACCCTAATTTAAAGATGTTATAGGAATATCCACAAGATCCAAGGGTCAATGGAAACAGTATTTTGAATATTCTATTCAAGTTTGGAGTGAGATTCTTTTTTGATCTAAATTTCTGATGGTGGCGATTTGATGTCTATAATTTTTGGTTGGTACGAAAGTGCGTGAATGGTTCTTCTTCTTGAGGAGACATTAGACATTTTATGTCCCGGTCACCTTGTCTGTATCTACTTGACTTACATTGTAGTTATTTAAGTATATGACGTTTGTGAATGCCTGCGCACCTTTCGATTGTTATACTTTCATCCCCTTTATCTTGCTACCTTCTCTGGTTAGATGCACGTCCCAAATTTTGGTTTGCAAGCATGCTTTTCCTTTTGCGAGTTGAAGGGACATAAACTATAAGTAATAAACCTAATTAGTTTGAGTTACATTTTTATATTATTATTTTTGTTTGTTCATTCACATCAATATTATACAGGTATTTTCGTAAAACCAAACGAACTTTGGAATAACAAAACTATAGTAGCTGTAAAACTCTCTGTCTGTCTGTGAGGCAATTTAAAAACCAGGGGCTTTGTCATTATAATCGCACCTATAATTATAGTAATGACCTCCATCCAAGTAAACTTCCTTACTTCATGTACACAGGCGGCAAGAATGCACGACACAGCGATGCAAGAAATATTTATAAATATCCACACACAAAAAAAACCGTACCATTTATAGTTAACACGTTTTAGTATTTAAATTTCTGGCGGCAAAATACTGACGAAGTGTTATCACTGTACGTGGATCTTGTTAAAATACCTTCAAAGCAGATTTTCCTAAATATAGACATGACAACTCACACGATGTCTTATATGTCACATTTTCCGTGACTTGTTATCTTTTATTTTTTTTGAAAAACACCTTTTTTTGTTGACGTAGTATTAGATTAAACAATATGATACTGTTAATTGATATTTTCCAAAAATTATTTAGGCTTTATTTTATGGAGTTGAACTTTGGTGCGCAGCTTTGGTGCTATTTTATCTATTGTTGTCGCGAGGCAAAAATAACAGTTCTCTTTGGGTGAGGAAGATCATTTTCACTAACACAAACATGTATGTTTGAGTATCTCCACCAGTCACTATGTAGGGACGAGTTCTCCAGTTTTAGTTTGTAGTCTCTTTCGGCCCAAGTAACACAGTGAAGCAAGTTCAACCACGCACGTACTTTGCTATTTATTTCACATATTAACTAATATTAACTAAGTCTTTTTAAACAAAGAAAAAGTTGTCCGGCGGTCGCACTGGTGTCTACCGTACTAGTAACTTTAGAATCCAAACGGCATAACTACCTAAAAGGGCAGAAAAAACAATGTTTTTCTTCAAATATCCACTTTATTATTGCATCATTTTTAGTTATAACTCGGGGAAATAAATATAAAAATTCTTTTAAATCATTGTCATTAAATAATATAGATTATCACGTCATTATCACGTCATGAACAAGCGAGTTTATTCTAGCCTGTATTACAGCATTGACAGGCAATGATCCAAATCATCTTTGGCTGTTTATGAGTTGAGGAGATAGAGAATCAGGATCAACCAAGTGGAATTCTTTTGTAAACGTGTGTAACATTGTAGCTGAGTCAAAAACAATTATAGCATCTGTTAAGTGAACTGCTTTGAAATACCAAGTTAATTTCCAAACAGGCTTTGTAAGCAAAGAGAATCGTTAGTATTATAACTCGTGGTCAGTTTATGATTTGCAACTGTCAACTTCTTTTGAAATATTTTTTTGAAAAGTTTAATTAGGATATGGAAAAGTTTGGATGTTTGTTTACACATTTTATAAGGCAACGTTAATAATGATAATACACGTTTTTTATATAAGCAACTTCAATATTCATTTTAGCCTGGAGTTGCTAAAAAAAATTGGAAAAGTCGGTTAGATTTTAAGTACAAAAAACTTTAAATATAACGATAACAAACAAGAGAACAAACTTGGTATATCTTGGAAAAGTAAACTATACACTTTAAAATGACAAGTTTGTGATGAATAGTTTCAATATGCAATGTGTTCTGATAATTTTAATAGCCATAAAAACCAGTTATGGGCGACATAACAGAAATAGAGCATAAAAACATGAATAAACAAGAAATCAAAATATAGATTTAGGCGTTTTGGTGTCTAAAGAAAAAGTTTTAAAGATTTTAAAACACACATTAAACTTCCATCTTTCTACTCTATGCTTGAACACCAATACTCATGGTTTCAACTGCATAATTTCTAAGTACATCTATTTCCGCATAGCAAAATTAGGATTAGTAGCATCACATGAGCGGTCGCTTTAAATCAACTCACGTATGTAACAACAGATAACAAAGCTAGAAACAGGAATTCCCTCACTAAGTAAACAGCCTCGCCGTTTGTTTATTTAGTGAGGGAATTCCTGTTTCTCAACATTACGAATCTTTAATTTCTAACACGTTTTAGGGTGTGGTACATCAATAACTTGCATTAAATTGTTTTTCTTTAAGCACGTTATTCAACATCAGCAAAAAGGAATGCAGCTATTTTTGAACTGAACTTCCTTGTCCATATAAATAGTTGTATGAGAACGATGGGTAATAGCAACTTTAGAAAAAAAAGAAAAGAATGTTTTATTCTCTAAAAGAAGTAAGTGATACATTGTAGTGTAAAAATGTATATCGTAGGAGTTGTATTATTTGATACCATATTTAGAAATATTTTGTACATAAATTTTGCACACAGTTTTTGGGACTTGCATCGTCACCTCAAACATGGAGCAGATTCATCCTTCTTACATCATATAATTAATGGCCTACAAGTTGTTGTCTAACATACGCATCTGCAGTTTCGTTTTCACAATATTTTAGTGAATGCTTGAAGTCTTTGTAAAAGGGATCAGCTCGTTCATAAACCTTAAAAAGAAAACTACCATGTAGTTTAAAATAATGGAGTAAAATAATCTTATTTTTCATCATAATGACGAAGTCAAATTATAAATGTAAAAAAAATTGTGAAAATAGATCATTAAAAGTTTAATTTAAACTTGATGTTAACAATTGAGGTACTCTAAAAGTAGCTAAACCTAAATACTAACCCTGAGTTTTTAATGCGGGAAGTAGTTTTAATGCCTATATTAAACTTCACTCATAAAACGTATTATATTTTTGAAATTTAGTATTTTTAAATCAAATTTATTCTTTAACTTACAGATTTAGTGATTAGCTAAGGTAAGTGCAAAATTGTGCAATTTTAATGGCTAAAATCTATAAATCTTTGAGTAATTTTTAACTTTTATTTTGTTATATACAACGTCGAAATAAAATCTTTAAGTGATAGCTTATCAGCAGGTAAGGAATGGCTGCTTAGAATCATAGAAAATGATCAATAAAAGGATCAAAAATCTTTTTGTTCTTTTTAGAGATTCCAAGCTATTGCGAAAGAGAATCTTATATAAAGAACTATGCAAATAAAGGTACTTAGGTGAAAGATAGTAACGATTTGCGCTTTTTAGTTGTCACGAACTTTCATTTTAATTTTCTTTTCTCATAGGGAAAACATTTCTTGCAGAAGATATTGAACTGTTAAAAAATTGTAGCCAGTATTTCCCAGAATGCAAAAGTTATTTCGGCACATTCGAAGCCATGTATGTAATGAGTAAAAAGAAAGGTTTGGTTATAATAGTTAGCCTCTCAGACAGCGAAACACATGGTTAGTTGTGTTTGCTAGAACCAAGATTACAGATTTTCGTTTTACGTATATTTTTTTAAATTTCATTGTTTTAATAAACTTTAATGGCTAAATGCCATTGTATTTAGGCTGTTGGGGATATTACTTACAACTACAAAATGATATCGAGGCAAATGTCAAACATTAGGTCAAAGGTAGCCATTAAAACCTACGCACGGTCCGATCTCAACAGCATATATTGGGCATTAATACTCGAAATTTGTTTAGAAAACAAAGATCAAGTATAATGGGTACGCACGCCTCGGGTTTCCGTACAACTTTACAAAAACTTCATTGCCAGACAGAGAATCGTTAAACTTGAAAACAAAGGCTCCCAGTAAGAACACATTATTTTTGTTTCTGTTTTAACTTATGAGGCTTTTGTCGTAAGTCCTTGTGAAGCGGTTATAGTAAATAGTTCATAGCTACATAGCTACATCTCTATTATAATAGTCGTATTCCGTCTGTCTGTTTGTCTCTGCGCGGACCCCCCGCTGAGTTAGAAAATGATGTTACGGAAACACGAATATCAAATGCGATATATTTGTATCCACTTTGTTGCGACGGGTAAATTTAAAGGACGGGCGAACTCGTGGATTTTTCCACGGGCTAACGGCTAGTCTCTTTAATAATAGCCGTATTTTGTCTGTCTGTCCGCGAAAACCGCGTCCTGTTACAGAACCACGAAATACGATATATAAAGAACGAGCGACTCCGTGGATTTTTCCACGGGTTAAAGGCTAGTAGCTACATAATATTCCTTGAAGGATTGGAAAAAAGGTCCTTCTTGAAACAATTGTTAAGTAGCGCCAGAAATATTAAAGTATATTTTGCATAAAAAAGAACATTTTGGCACAAAAAAAGAGAGATACCAATATAGTACCAGCATCACCCGACTACGGGGATTGGTCCTTGCGTATAAACACAATTTTAAAAATCATCCAGGCGAGTGGTTTAGCTGATTTACCATACCACTTCGACATAAAGAGCTCTTAAATATCAATTTTTGTTAGACGTACTTGTTTATTTCAGGTTCTTGCGAACTACAAGTCCTCGAACAAACTGCTAAACGCAAGGAAAGTTATATTTATTTCTCATTTTTCTACTCATCCCAGATATTTATTTAACATAAATGTTTCATATAGGATTATCGAAAGAAGACGAATTCTTTAAGGGCTGTCCAGTTCAAAGTAGGAAATTTATTTTTGTGTTGTAAGAAGTTACTCGAGAACGTAGAAACTGATTATGAAATTGCTTTTTAATGCCTTACATTACCACTCAAGAAAATTTATTGCAGAAAAGATATGTAACATGCACCCTGAAGATGCCTCAAAACGTTTGGTAATGACGAATTAGTTGGTTGAGAAGGAATGCAAGTTGACTCTGTTGGAACAAAACTTTCTAGCTACTGCTGATTCATATCATTGAGACAGCTAAATTTATTTAACATCTGAACAGGGTGAAGTGTTTTAGAACCTAACCCATTTTACGTTGCATCTAATTTAATTAAGATCAGATGGTGTTATAGTGATTTTGATATTTATTCACAGATGTAACAAACATTTGATCACCATATAACCGATCTGAAGTCTGAAATATAGTTTGCGTTGTTTATTTTCCGGATTTCATTTCATGAATTTTTTTATAATAGTTTATTCAAGAAGCTATTATAAAATCTTTTAACCAATTTATTTTTAAAATATTGCTATATCTATGCAATGTTGTATTATTACTAGTCGGTTGCCCATGGCTAAGCTACTATTTTGTGCGACAGACGGACAGACAAACGTATATGGGTATTATAATCTAGACTAGTGCAAAAATCTACGGGGTCGCCCGTCCTTTATATATCGCCTTTCGTGTTTCCGTAACAGGACGCGTCTTTCGCGGACAGACAGACAGAAAACGGCTAATATTAAAGAGATTAGTCGATGAAGACCCGTGGAGAAATCCACTTAGGCAGAAGCACAATAAAAAAATAGGTTGTTTTAGATTTTTTGCTGACGTGAGCAGTGCAGGTACAAAAAACCGGCGAAATTTAGTTTATTCGTTGCCTGTAAAATGTAGAGGTTGAACCGCTGATCAAAATAATGTAGAGGATCATATATTTTCGACAAACGCTTAAGCACATATAAGGTTTTAAAAATGTTGCTGGCGTCAGCAATGGTCCGTCAAAACCCAAAAAATTGTGAAGAATATAATCCACTTTGCAAAAGTGACAGACAGACACACAGAACTGGCGTATTATTATATAAGACTAGTCGATAAAGCCCGTGGAAAAATCCACTGAGACAGGATAAAAATGAAAAAGAAGGGTCATTTGAACGTTGATGACGTTAGCAATCCATTCACACACAAAAAGAATAATTCAAACTTTGTTTTCACGTTGTCTCTATTGTGTAAAGCTTAAAGCAGTGATCAAGAAAATGTATATAATCATGTGCTTTTGATGAACGGGTAAGGCGATCTACGGGTTTTAAATTTTTGCTAACGTCAGCAAAGAGCAGTCGAAGCACAAAAAAAGTTTATTTTAGAAATTTATATACCTGTTGCTTTCATCGTATAGATCTTAAAACACGGATCAAGAAAATATATAGGATCATGTACTTTTGAAAAACCGTTGCAGAGATATTAGGGTTTGAAGGTTTTTTGATGACGTCATCAACCCATCCCTTTCGAAACGGATTTGGGACCCAGGCTTAGAAAACTTACCCAAATTGGTCTCAGACGGTCCCTAGTTACCCACGCGGTGAGAATCATTGACGTCACCACCTCGTTTCCAAGTTATTTGGCCTCAAAGTTTTAGGTGCACTGTAATGGCTTCATTAACAAATTGGGATATTGACGTTAAAGTAGTGTTATTTTCGTAGCGCCGTAATGTCAGAAATTTTAACATATTAGAGATGCATTTTTCGGCTACATCAAAGGAAAAGAAGTATATCTTTGCCTGTTACAGACAGAGACACACTTAGCGTGTTATTGTATAGACTAGTCGATAAGACCCGTGGAAAAATCCACGTAGGCAGGATAACAGAGAAAAACAAGGCGTATTATTATATAGATAAATGCACAACTTTTCCGGAATTTTGATTTAAATGAAAATACAAGGCAACAACATGTCCATTTAGGCATAATCAAAGCGTGGAGACGATTGTAAGCTTGCCTGCTGCAGTTATATTTAGCCTTCTTTTGTTGCGATTTAATAATAAATCCATCCTCTCATGAATATTCGCTAAATTCTGCTTTTTTTCAAACCCAAATTTTGTTGTACACATTAAATATGCTAAAAAAGCGTCTTGATTGGTTTAAAAGAGATTATTAATCTCAAAGGTGAAATCAAAAAATTCGAAACAGTTTTTCAAAAATTGCAATCGACAAGTCTGACCTCGCTATAAAAATTTAACTTCTTTAATTTATAAAAGCCAACCTTAAAAAAATTAAAAAGGAACTGGATTACTTTTCTGTCATCAACAAAATCCTTAGTGAAATTATTGGCCATAATTTAATTCCAAATGTAGTTTGTAATATATATAGACCAATAGCTTTTCTGATTGATATCATTGATGAAGTCTTGCTCAATGGATAATCAGTAATTTAAAAATTTCTGATGACCTAAAATGTTTAAAAAATTTTTTTTAATTTTTATTTACGAAAAGTTTCAGATAGTTTACAAAGGTTTCCAGATTTTTGTACATATGTGCGCCAATTTTGTTATGTAAAAAGTAGGACCAAAAGCGGGAATTAATTTTTTCAAGAAATATTTTTTATAACAACTAAAATTTTATAAGAACTAATTATTGGCAAAGTTAGCAAGTCCTAGTATCACATGAGAATTGAACTTTTCAAATTTGGCAGAAAAAAGTATGTATATGTTTTTCTCATCAATTTATACTGCTTTTATGGGCTTTTATGTACGTCCTTTTATGTCCTGATAGATATTAAACCAAACTTTACATGGTGTACAGCCTCTTTAAAATTGCTTTGTCTACTACCAAGTTGAAAACCTTTGTCCTTGATTTTCATGAAAAGGTTATACTATTCATTTCGGGTCATAGAATGTAACAACATCTCAGATACACTTTAGGGTATGGATTTTAAAATATCTTAGCCTGTCTATTTTGTTTTTTTCCTGTTTAGCAGCTAACACCTGTAATATATCGTCTTATATTGTCTAGGTGAATGTAATAAAATTCGTAAAAGAAAAACTATTACAAACCGTCCAGCCCCATAGCTGTTATTTAAGTATTAGTGATTTCCATAAAATACACGTTTCTTTCTATAATAACTTGAAAATTGACTTGAGTTTGTTATGATCTTGGAGGAAAGAATCCTCCAAAATATGATATATACTTTTATATACTGTTTTGATGGAAATAGCCATTTTCTAAGACACTGATACATTTGCCAAACAAAATTATAACAAATTTTTTTGATTAAAATAGATCAAGGTTCGCTTATCCAGTAGGGGTGCAGTTGGTTTTCACATATTCCGGTCTGCAAAATATCACAATGCAACCTGTTCAGAGTGAAAACTATTTTTCAAGTCCAGATATGTAGCAGCTCAAAAATACCAATGAAAAATTCTCCATTTAAGTTGATACGCCTGTTTCCATATTTCCTGGCTAGTTTAATTTTTACCTGGCATCAAGTTTATCGCTTTCTTTCCAACGTTATCAACCTAAAGCAGGAGAAGTACTGATTTCAAAGCAAAGATGAAACATCAGGTTTAATAACATGGAGTGTATAATTAAATTACCTTTCTTTCCACACTTCTGCTGCAACAAAGTGTTAAGCTAATTAATATTACACAAGCTGTTGTCAAATAATTTGACATTTGTGGAAGATTTTTCATCTGTAAAGAAGCAAGAAGATGCTGAAATGGCTGTTGTAATAACATTAAAAAAACACATTTTGAAGACAATGCGAGCATAACAAAAGTATATGGTAGAATTAACAAAGAAATGATGCATTTACCTTTCTCTTGAATAATTTCTTATTGAAACTTCTTTCAAAACATGAATGATAGTATAAATTTCGATAAGATTTACAATCTCTTTTTATAGAAAACGAACAAGGAAGTTGTACTTATATATGTCTGCTATTCTGTTAGCTGTGGCATAACAAAGTGAATAATATTTGTATAATGAATCTTTCGAATAACTGAGTTTTAAGTTGCTTTCCTCTTTCGCATGAAATTGTTTTGCGATACTTAAAAAAGAACTCAAATCAAAAATCAATAAAAATAAGAAAAATATGAAATAGAATGACTCATTTTTGTTATTTGTTGAGAAAATTTGATTTATAATGTTGCTACGTTTTAAGTGAAATTCAATATGTTGTGTATATATGTGAAACACCACTCTTTACTTTTATTCCAAAAAGCCCACCGGCAGATTTTAGGGTTGCTTATTGACGCGTAAATTTAATAACTCTTTGAAATGAGAAAAGTGGTTTAGCAGAGCACCTTGTTTTTTTAATTCAAAAAGGCAACAAAAATAAAAGTGATACTCAAACAGAAAGATTGTCAAAATTTATTTTACTACTGAATTAAAAATCTTAATAATCGATAACTAAACATGCATATATGAACGCCTTTAATTTTTTTCATTAAAATTTTACAGGACAATTCACGTTTTCATGTTTTACAAATGCAATCGTGGCAGCGAAATTAACTAATTTTAATGGGTTGCGGTGCGTCGCCACAGAGGCGAAGGGGCGTCGCCGCCTCACTTTTTTGCTAGATAATGATCATATTTTTTAAAAAAAGGTATATGTCAATGTAAAAAAGAAGTTGGATCTCAGAGCGTTTTTTAGGTGAAATGTTTTCTTCGACAGCGATAAGCGACATTTTTAACTTTCGTAACCTATCTTATTCCCCAAATCAAATCTGGCAACACGATCCCTAATTATTTGCTCAGGTGTGGCAAGAATAAACAACATTAGCCACGGGTGTCCATGCTAAATCTGGATTTATTAATTCTTTCAAAACTGGCACAATGTCCAAGAATGTTTTTTAGTTGTTTAAAGAGGAAAAATGATATTGCACAATCTATAACGCCTTGACAGTATTTACAACGCCTCGGTTTCAAGCTTATCTTAGTTTATCTTGTAAATAATTTGATCATGAAAAGTCAATACAAGGATCAATAACACAAAATAGAGTCAAAGTTGTTGACGTAATGGGAATTATAACTGTCCATGATTCACATTGAGATGTTTTTTCTTTAAAGAGAACGTATTGTTTTCACAAATTCGATGTAGAGAAAGGAGAAGTGTATTTCTTGTAGAGAAATTTGGGACGACACAAATCTTTCTGCAGAAGATGTTTGACGTAGCTATTTTTGATATTAAAGTCCAAAAAAGTTGTTTTTAAGAAATCTTAACTAAATGTGTCGACGTTGGACGTCATTTAGACTTCCGACAGACTCGCGTCACTTAGAGTTGCTATGGCAGGGGAGTTGGCTGAGATAAAAAAAAATATTGTTTTATTAACGTATCGAATTTCTGATAAGCCAAAATAAAAATGTTGAACCTACCCGAACCAATTTTTTATCACTTTTTTCCTCTTTGTAAAAAAAACAAAAACAAACGGAAAACATCAATTATACAACGAAGAAAACAACAAACAGATAAAGAAATTTTCTGTGTTTTTCAATGCGTTATTCAGATTTTAAATCTTATTTTTTACATAAAATTTCAATTAGAAATTGCAGGTAAAATTTTATATATCATTAACACAACGTTGCGTTAGAAAACTGCAAAAAACACAGTACAAGGGTGGGACTGAGATTTTTCCGTTGTTTTCGCTTCAGCAAAAAAACCGAAAATAACGACAGGAAAAGCAGCTGAAGTTTTCATGTTACTGAACTAAAAAGTTTAACACATCACCACTAACTATTCATCAAGTTTCATCGTCGCTCCAACGTGCAAATTTTATGATACAATATGACCATAGTGTCGCGGTTCTCAATGATACTATTAACAGTTTATAATGTTACAACTGACAATGAATATGAAGATACAGTAAATCTTGCTAAAGCAGATATCGTCCAAAAAAAGCTCTATAAGACAGCCAGTGGTACTTGGAATGGATAGATCTTAGGCTAAACTATCTAGACAATCTTTTGTGAACCAAATTAAATTTCATAACTATAAATGCTCCTCATAAAGCGGTAATTATAAAAATAGAATGAGGACAAAAAATATTCATCAATATTCTTACATTTTATTACATTATTGTCAACAATTATAAGCAAAAATTAAAATCCTTTTAACTGAAAAATCGAAAAAAGTCGTCAATCAAAGAATACTTTTAAAATTATTTATAGTTTATTTTTGTTATGAATATGCTTTATGTCTAAATATATAGCCTCTTAATTTACAATCCTTGTAAAGAGCTTGAAAAAACCTTTTTCGGTCAAAATTCTGTGTAAAACTATATTTTCGACAAAATCTATATAAAGCGGACATAGAGATGAAGTGAGCAAATTTTTTTTGCACCGATGGTATCTTCTTTAGGAAGATTCCACTGTTCAAATATTTCACATTTACCAACAAATATTCTCGCCTTTGTCACGTTAGTAATGATTTGCCATTAAATCACCATATTCTGCATTTTTTTCTCACGTTTTTAAAACATCGTTTGATTAAAATGACAGCTAATATTTGGCTACGGAATAATAGTACCGTAAAAGTACCTTAAAAGTACCGTAAAAGTACCGTAAATGTGAAGCTCCAATGCATTTGTAGTTGTATTGAGCAGTAATTATATAATAAATCCAATCACTTTATTTAGTGCCAACCAAAATGTTTATTAATAACGATTCTAACAGGCTTATTATGGTCATTATTTTGGATAATATATATTATATGTATATATATTATATACTTGGATAACGGAATTGAGTGATTCCTTCTCCTCCTTCCCCTATTTAAAGTCGGTTATGAAACGCACCAAGTTTGTATATCCCAACCATGTTCGTACATCATCACTTTAACATTAAGAGAAAAGGAGGCAGTCTCACAAATTTTGCAAAGAATAGTAGAACATCAATCCAATAATTCTTCTTACAATTACGCAGTGTTGTATTGTGCTTCTCACACATTTAAATATTTCAAGATGGCGACCAAGCTGCGAGTGTGTAACTTTCTTGGTTTGCATATGATATTGATAATGATGAATTTGACGAAGATTATGAATTCAGACACTCCAGATGATTTGAATTGGAAAAGATAGAGACTGGATTCCTAATAAAAGTTTGAAACATTTGTTAATTAAAAAGCTCGTACAGGAAACTGATACTAAATAATAGCGATACTTTATTATTAAGCATGCACATATAAATGACCTTTCTGAATGGACACGACGAGATGGGTGGTACTCAAAGACGGAGCGAATACATCCAACATTTTAACAGCAAATATAAAGAAATTAAACCTAAGTTAACACCAAATATGAGAACAAAAAGTTCTGAAATGAAAAGTAAATACTTTTCTCGTCACGCTAACAATCTGTGATGGAGAAAAATTGTTTGTTGATGAATTCAATTTGGTTACGTGTGTTCTCATATAGGTAGAACGTCTATGATGGACACAGTCCACAATGATTTGTTTTTTGTTTAGCCTTTCGTTGTCATATAAAAAGATTGAGGTTATTCGTGATTTATAACACGAAGTCAGTTCCAATGACTTGCGAATATTGTTTTGCTATGTCTTTACACTCAATGTTTGTTTCGGTTTAATAGCAGTGCATTCTCGCTGCGAGGTCAAGTTCTTTGTTTAAATTTTAGAAGAACCTTGAGGAAAGTCAAAGATAAAAAAGAAAACCCAAACCAGGTTAAAAAACTGTATGTGAGGTGTTTTTTTAGCTTTAGAAAAAAAATAGTGGTGTTCTAGCTTACTACAGCAAAATTCTATTTCGACGAAACATTGTTTTAGGATTACTTTAAAACAAATCTTAGTTAGAGAAAAGAAATATAAGCTGGCAAAAAACTGTGAACTTCGATTTTGTTAGGTTTGTTGCTTATCTAGCTATTTCAAAGTAGTTACCAAAGAGAAGGGGAATTTAAAATTAATATCATTCATTTCAGAAGCTTTGAAAGTCCTTGATAGGAAACGACGAACATGCGCAAAAACTCCAGTGAAAATATCATTTGGCGAAAAATTTGTATATTGCAAATGTAGAGTGATAGTAATACCATAGAGTTCTTCAGACTTATTTAAAAAAACGAAGGTTTCGATAGACAGTAAACACTAAAGTGCGGTGGTTCTTAGGAGGGTTGCGCCTAATTGGCCTGATCAATTCAGGACTTTATTTAAAAATTTGAGCAGGCAATGATAAAGAGGGCCAATAGAATAAGCTTCTTATTTAGCTACCCTAATTTAAAGATGTTATAGGAATATCCACAAGATCCAAGGGTCATTGGAAACAGTATTTTGAATATTCTATTCAAGTTTGGAGTGAGATTCTTTTTTGATCTAAATTTCTGATGGTGGCGATTTGATGTCTATAATTTTTGGTTGGTACGAAAGTGCGTGAATTGTTCTTCTTCTTGAGGAGTTATTAGACATTTTATGTCCTGTTCAATTTGTCTGTATCTACTTCACTTACATTGTAGTTATTTAAGTATATGACGTTTGTGAATGCCTGCGCACCTTTCGATTGTTATACTTTCATCCCCTTTATCTTGCTACCTTCTCTGGTTAGATGCACGTCCCAAATTTTGCTTTGCAGGCATGCTTTTCCTTTTGCGAGTTGAAGGGACATAAACTATAAGTAATAAACCTAATTAGTTTGAATTAAATTTTTATATTTTTATTTTTGTTTGTTCATTAACATCAATATTATACAGGTATTTTCGTAAAATCAAACGAACTTTGGAATAACAAAACTATAGTAGCTGTAAAACTCTCTGTCTGTCTGTGAGGCAATTTAAAAACCAGGGGCTTTGTCATTATAATCGCACCTATAATTATAGCAATGACCTCCATCCAAGTAAACTTCCTTACTTCATGTACACAGGCGGCAAGAATGCACGACACAGCGATGCAAGAAATACTTATTCACACAATAAAAAAACGTATCATTTATAGTGAACACGTTTTAGTATTTAAATTTCTGGCGGCAAAATACTGACTGTTATCACTCTACGTGGATCTTGTTGAAATACCTTCAATGCAGATTTTCCAAATATAGACATGACAACTCAAACGATGTCTTATAAGTTTTTCAATGACTTGTTATGTTTTATTTCTTTGAAAAACACCTTTTTTGTTGACGTAGTATTCTGGAATTAGTCGCAATATATATTTGCTGTCCGGTACAAAGCCATCTCCGTAAGCCTAAAAATGAACGAATTCTCCCGTCATGTTTTATGTGACATAAAACATGACGGGAGAATTCTTTTATTTAGGTTTATAGTTTCCTCTGGTGCGCCGGACCTAACTTTTATTACCACGTCAATGGTTGGATAGATGCTCTCATTATACGGTTTTTTATAATAGTTTGCTTTGCAAAATATATCTTATATCTGATTAGTCCTACTAAATTACACTTTTCATGTAAATACAAATAATAAGACTATATTTTGTTTTATAAACAGCTTAAATCTCGAGTGAAAACTAATGCCAGCGTTTGTTTTTGCAGCTCTACAGATTTTATTGTGCTTATGATAAAACCTCAACTTTAAACTCTCAAAAAATAAAATTGTTTTTGATGATCCCCAAGATTGCACGAACAACGATTTTTGTCATCGTTTCTCTCCTATTACATTTAAGTGCCATGGGGTGAAGAAATGATCATGAGTAAGTTTTAAAAAATATGGACAGCTATATGGACATATGAAGATATTTTTAGAAATATATTATTATATCTGTCTATCGAATAATTTATATCTTCCACCTTTTAACGTCTAAAAATGCAGTTTATTTCTGAAAACACACAAACTTAATTCAAAAGTCAACAAACAAATATCAGTTGGGTATAAAATAAAACAGGTATAAGCTGCATGTCCATTCTTTTGTGTTGGTTTATAAATGCCCATTCTTAGGTGTTGGCTTGTAAAAGGACGGCAAGTCATGGATAATAGCTACAGTTGCTTTGTGGATACACAAGAATAAAAATCTTTTGCTTTGATACGACCAACTATTAATAACAGTCTTTGTTTTTCTAGTTCTGCAGCCACTTTTGTGCTCACCGTTGCTGCTTTGCTTTTATCTATTTTGTTGCAAGAGATATCGTCTGTTATGACTTCTTTACCAGTAGATAAATCTGAAGAATTTCTATACGAACGCTGTCTTATTTTTTCGTCAAATAGTTCGTTTTGTATATCTTTAATTCTAGTGTTAATGATTTTTAAGCTGTTGACGTGATGTTGTTCAATGAGGTCTACAACTATCTTCCCTGCTAACGTTACTCCTTTATTCATTCTAACAGCTTTTTTTTGATCGTCATGTCTTGGACGAAATTGTGATTGATCGATGAGATTGTTCACTCGAGTTATTTTTTCCATACTTGAACGAAACTTTTCTATTGCAAACGATTTTGATACATGTCTCTCTCTTTTATATAATCACTTTTCATCACTGGGATTTTAAAACATTTTATTTCT
This sequence comes from Hydractinia symbiolongicarpus, assembly GCF_029227915.1. Classification (NCBI taxonomy): domain Eukaryota; kingdom Metazoa; phylum Cnidaria; class Hydrozoa; order Anthoathecata; family Hydractiniidae; genus Hydractinia; species Hydractinia symbiolongicarpus. Next base: position 3,144,194 of record NC_079882.1, on the reverse strand, counting down.
GTAAAGAATGCTATTATAGAAACTAGAAACTAATTACTTTGAAGAAAGTGTTACGGTGAAATAACAATTTGTGTATTTGAACATTTTAAAGCAATTTTTACAAAACATTACATGTTCTCTGAAGAAAAAATGCCGGCTTTTTTCTCTAATAAGGATAAAAACAAAGAGTTTGAGTCGAGCTACTTGAGCCTAAGCATAAAATTATATTTACAAAACACCCTTGTTACGTTTTCCAAAAAAAATTATAACGCTACTTAACGTTAGTACTTAACACCAAGAGAATAATAATTAATAATCTAAAGTTTTTATATAGCGATATGTTGTTTTATTCATTTTAAATCCCTTCCACTTTTTATTTTCTATTTTTCTCCATGGTTTTATTTTCTGTCTCAATTCGTAATCCCTTTTTAAAAATTCTCAACACTTTGTTTTCATTTATTATACCTACCCTGTCATATTAATTCTTCTGATCTGTGTCAACGCCCTCTAACTGGTTATTGTTCCAATATGATTTGACAGATTAGCATCAATTGGATCATCAACCGTTTGTTAAATTTTTAGGTGATTACGTTAGACAGTATCGTTGTATAGTCTAAACATGTTACGATTCAAGGTGTAATCAAAGTTTTTGTATTCAAAAACATATAACAACAACAACAACAACAACAAAATTTTTTATAAAACCTACCACATGGTTCACCTTTTAAAAAAGAGTATTTTCTTTTTCGTGTTCACGGAAGCTTCTTCAAAATGTTGAAAAGAAAAAATTCCTACATAAATCTCAAGCGTTGTTTTGAAGCAGCTTACATTGAAAAATCTAACATCATTAACATTTAGCATTTTCTCCAAGGTTGGAACCAAACTAAAATTAGTTGATAGCAAATAGGGAAGCAAAGGGAATTAGAAGTCTGGGGTAAACGGAACAAAGCAACATGGTTTCGTCAAAAAAAAGTTTGGCGAAAGTGTGTTTGTAGTTTAAAATGTTCATTAAGAGTAGTGCCTTTGTTAAATCGACGATTTGTGAGTTATATTTCATTCTAGAACACTAGTTTAAGGAATGATAATTTAACTCGGGTCACTTTTGAACTACTATTAACAAAATCTTTAGATATTTTTGGTTTCTGTAAAGAAGAATTGAAATCTTAATGCTAACAACTCTTGCAAATCGCTGCTTAAAATTGCAGGACACGATTTAAAAGCAACTTGTAAAATAGATTGAGAAATTCTCTCAATTCCTAAAATGTTTTCGCAACTTTCATCTCTTGCTATGAAGTACCAAAGGAGACAACTCGCAGCCATCTCGCAGCTAACTCGCAACTAACTGGTGGAAACACGCAACTTGTAACTTGTAACTGGAATCTGTTGAGTTTGGACAGACATAAAAAGAAAGTTGGAAGTTAATATTGGTTGTTGCTGCTTCAAATCATTAATTTCTCATATAAATAAAAACAGGATGTAAACAAATCCTGCCGCAAAGGAAAAGTTGTGAGCAAACTAAATAACTTGGCCAAGGACAGTGTTGATCAAGAAAGTAAACCGATGTCTCAGTAGTAACTTGTGAAATAAGAAACCATTTTTTGTAACTTCCACGTTGTAATCCTTCCAAAAATAACCTTTAAAAAACGCCCTTGTTATGTTTTACTAAATTCTCAAATGTTTTATTTATATTCTAAACAAATGCTCTTATGCTTATTAAACAAGTTAAAAAGAACAGCATTTTAAAATCCACTTTACCTGGTTTTAAACAAGTTTTCTTATGCTTACACAACCCACCCTATTTTCGGGGGGAGGGGAGTGGCACCGTAATAGTCCAGATGAGTCCAAGCCAGAAACTTTATGACTTTTGTTTTTCATATCAAGAAAAGATGTAGGAAGATTTATTCCTGTTACAAAAAAAGTGGGTCCTTTATACATTTTGTCAAAGTTAGTTAAAAAAAATTAACAGCTCGCATTTTAAAGTTTATTAATTAAAAAACAACTCGTGAAATACACATGAACAAAACCTGCAAAATTTTAGATATTGTTCAAATTAATTGCCAGATTTTTAAATATTTACTGTTAACAGGGATAATGTTATTTCTAAAATTGATTTTCGATTTACATCATAATAGTATTATTTTCTTGATTTACATCATTAGGTTTCGCACATGAAACACAAGTACATTTTCTTGTCAATATACCAGATGTAAACTTTATAAACGTGACTCCTGTCACATAATTATTTTAAGAAAAACATCCTCCAACAACGCCCTGTTAAGTTGTACCACAATGTCAAATGTTATATTTATATTCTAAACTTTCGTAACAGACAATTTAATACAACGGTAATTGACGCTGAGCTTTCGTACGCAAATTTAAGTCTAACATATGATTTGTTGTATAGAGGAAAAAAAATGATTTTTAGATAAAAAAGCTCTTTGTATTTTACATTTATCATATTAATAAGTTTACTTATTATTCTTATGTATTGACATGTATAGATTCTAAAGGATCTTTTTATTATTTTCCAAAGGAAATATTTTCAGCAGAATGTACAAAAATGTTTAGTATAAATCTTAACCAGAGAGCGTATTTGGTACGTTTCGGAACAATAATGCATTTCAGGGCAATTTTGGATTTGTTCCTGCATATGTGAGTAAAATTTCTGGAACGCTTGACAGTGAGATCTCAAGTGGTAGAAAGCAAACCTGTTAAAAGGGTATTAATATACAATAACAACAAGAAAGCTACTGTAGTAAACGCGTAAAGCAAATCATTGAATGCTGTAATAGGATTTTTGTTTTCTTTATTTTTCATTTCATAGGACGCCAAGTTACGTGAATAAAATTGACAATCGCCTAAATTCATATTTTGATGAATTTTTAATCATGGTATCCTTTTTCCTCTTTCTTCCTTTTGTTTCTTGTTTGTTATTTATTTTTATATATCCTTAATCCCAGCTTGGCTATTGTGGCAGTTAAGTTTCTATTTCTTTTGTCAGGATAAAAGAGAAAAATCTAAGCTCTGTCCTGTGCAAGTCATCAAATTATATGTCATACAAAAACGTAAGAAAATCATGAATATTAAAGTTCTTTTTACATCTTCAAGACATGTTTATTTGTAAAACAAGAACACCTCCACATTTCTCATGTAAACCGGCATTAGCAGACACGCTTTTTTCATTCATATCTCTCTTAAACACTTCCTACAGTAGCTATATTTTCGTTTATTGTATGGGTCAATCTTTTTTTCATTCAGAAAATGGCTTTCTCTTGGGTCTGCAAGCAATAATTACAATAATTATTAATGTTTGTTTAAGTTTAGAAAAAACTCGTTTTCACAGTATAACAAATTTTCTGGTTCTTAGATTAAACAATATGTTACTGTTTATTGATATTTTCCCAAAATTATTCAGGCTTTATTTTATGGAGTTGAACTTTGGTGCACAGCTTTGGTGCACAGCTTTGGTGCTATTTTATCTATTGTTGTCGCGAGGCAAAAATAACAGTTCTCTTTGGGTGAGGAAGATCATTTCCACTAACACAAACATGTATGTTTGAGTATCTCCACCAGTCACTACGTAGGGACGAGTTCTCCAGTTTTAGTTTGTAGTCTCTTTCGGCGCAAGTAACACAGTGAAGCAAGTTCAACCACGCACGTAGTTTGCTATTTATTTTACATATTAACTAATATTAACTAAGTCTTTTTAAACAAAGAAAAAGTTGTCCGGCGGTCGCACTGGTGTCTACCGTACTAGTAACTTTAAAATCCAAACGGCATAACTACCTAGAAGGGCAGAAAAAACAATGTTTTTCTTCAAATATCCACTTTATTATTGCATCATTTTTAGTTATAACTCGGGGAAATAATTATAAAAATTCTTTTAAATCATTGTCATTAAATAATATAGATTATCACGTCATTATCACGTCATTATCACGTCATGAACAAGCGAGTTTATTCTAGCGTGCATTTCGACATTGACAGGCAATGATCCAAATCATCTTTGGCTGTTTATGAGTTGAGGAGATAGAGAATCAGGATCAACCAAGTGGAATTCTTTTGTAAACGTGTGTAACATTGTAGCTGAGTCAAAAACAATTATAGCATCTGTTAAGTGAACTGCTTTGAAATACCAAGTTAATTTTCAAACAGGCTTTGTAAGCAAAGAGAATCGTTAGTATTATAACTCGTGGTCAGTTTATGATTTCCAACTGTCAACTTCTTTTTTATATAAGCAACTTCAATTTTCATTTTAGCCTGGAGTTGCTAAGAAAAAATTGGAAAAATCGGTTAGATTTTAAATACAAAAAACATTATATATAACGATAACGTTTTTATCTGTTCACAAAAAAAATCTTTTCAGAAGGATAAAAACAAACAAGAGAACGAACTTGGTATATCTTGAAAAAGTAAAGTATACACTTTAAAATGACAGGTTTGCGATAAATAGTTTCAATATGCAATGTGTTCTGATAATTTCAATAGCCATAAAAACCAGTTATGGGCGACATAAAAACATGAATAAACAAGTAAAATCAAAATATAGATTTAGGCGTTTATCAGTCTAAGTGTAACTTTGGTGTCTAAAGGAAAAGTTCTGAAGATTTTAAAACACACACATTAAACTTTCATGTCTCTCTGCTCAATGTTTGAACACCAATACTCATGGTTTCAACTGCATAATTCCTAAGTACATCTATTTCGGCATAGCAAAATTAGGATTAGTAGCATCACATGAGCGGTCGCTGTAAATCAACTCACGTATGTAACAACAGATAACAAAGCTAGAAACAGGAATTCCCTCACTAAGTAAACAGCCTCGCCGTTTGTTTATTTAATGAGGGAATTCCTGTTTCTCAATATCACGAACTTTTAATTTCTAACACGTTTTAAGGGGGATTTTTACGAAGCGAATTGAACGGCGAATTCGACGGCGAATTGTATCTGAGCATGCGCAGTTTTGCGCAAATCAAAACAAACAAAACTGCGCATGCTCACATACAATTCGCCGTCGAATTTGCTGTTCAATTCGCTTCGTGAAAATCCCCCTTTAAGGTGTGGTACAACAATAACGTGGATTAAATTGTTTTTCTTTTAAGCACGTTATTCAACATCAGCAAAAAGAATGCAGCTTTTTTTGAACTGAACTTCCTTTTACGTTGTCCATATAAATAGTTGTATGAGAACGATGGGTAATAGCAACTTTAGAAAGAAAAAGAAAAGAACGTTTCATTCTCTAAAAGAAGTAAGTGATACATTGTAGTGTTAAAATGTATATCGTATAATTTGATAGCATATTTAGAAATATTTTGTACATAAATCTTGCACACAGTTTTTGGGAGTTGCACCGTCACCTCAAACATGGACCAGATTCATCCTTCTTACATCATATAATTAATGGCCTACAAGTTGTTGTCTAACATACGCATCTGCAATTTCGTTTTCACAATATTTTAGTGAATGCTTGAAGTTTTTGTAAAAGGGATCAGCTCGTTCATAAACCTTAAAAAGAAAACATCCGTGTAGTTTAAAATAATGGAGTAAAATAATTTTATTTTTCATCATAATGACGAAGTCAAATTATAAATGTAATAACAATTGTGAAAACAGATCATTAAAAGTTTAATTTAAACTTGATGTCAACAATTGAGGTACTCTAAAAGTAGCTAAACCTAAATACTAACCCTGAGTTTTTAATGCGGGAAGTAGTTTTAATGCCTATATTAAACTTCATTCATAAAACGTATTATATTTTTGAAATTTTAGTATTTTTAAATCAAATTTATTCTTTAACTTACAGATTTAGTGATTAGTTAAGGTAAGTGCAAAATTGTGCAATTTTAATGGCTAAAATTTATAAATCTTTGAGTAATTTTTAACTTTTATTTTGTTATATACAACGTCGAAATAAAATCTTTAAGCGATAGCTTATCAGCAGGTAAAGAATGGCTGCTTAGAATCATATGAAATGATCAATAGTAGAGCAATAATCTTTTTGTTCTTTTTAGAGATTCCAAGTCATTGCCAAAGAGAATCTTATATAAAGAACTATGCAAATAAAGGTACTTAGGTGGTGGATAGTAACGATTTGCGCTGTTTAGTTGTCACGAACTTTCATTTTAATTTTCTTTTCTCATAGGGAAAACATTACTTGCAGAAGATATTGAACTGTTAAAAAATTGTAGCCAGTATTTCCCAGAATGCAAAGGTTATTTCGGCACATTCGAAGCCATGTATGTGATGAGTAAAAAGAAAGGTTTGGTTATAATAGTTAGCCTCTCAGACATCGAAACGCATGGTTAGTTGTGTTTGCTAGAACCAAGATTACAGATTTTCGTTTTAAGTATATTTTTCTAAATTTCATTGTTTTAATAAACTTTAATAGCTAAATGCCATTGTATTTAGGCCGTTGAGGATATTACTTACAACTACAAAATGATATCGAGGCAAATGTCAAATATTTGGTCAAAGGTAGCCATTAAAACCTACGCACGGTCCGATCTCAACAGCATATACTGGGCATTAATACTCGAAATTTGTTTAGAAAACAAAGATCAAGTATAATGTGTACGCACGCCTCGGGTTTACCTACAACTTTACAATAACTTCATTGCCGGACAGAGAATCGTTAAACTTGAAAACAAAGGCTCCCAGTAAGAACACATTATTTTTGTTTCTGTTTTAACTTATGAGGCTTTTGTCGTAAGTCCTTGTGAAGCGGTTATAGTAAATAGTTCATAGCTACATAGCTACATAGCTACATCTCTATTATAATAGCCGTATTCCGTCTGTCTGTCTGTCTCTGCGCTGACCCCCCGCTGAGTTAGAAAATGATGTTACGGAAACACGAATATCAAATGCGATATATTTGTATCCACTTTGTGACGACGGGTAAATTTAAAGGAAGGGCGAACTCGTGTATTTTTCCACGGACTAACGGCTAGTCTCTTTAATAATAGCCGTATTTTGTCTGTCTGTCCGCGAAAACCGCGTCCTGTTACAGAACCACGAAATATGATATACAAAGGACGAGCGACTCCGTGGATTTTTCCACGGGTTAACGGCTAGTAGCTACATAATATTCCTTGAAGGATTGGAAAAAAGGTCCTTCTTAAAACAACTGTTAAGTAGCGCCAGAAATATTAAAGTATACTTTGCATAAAAAAGAACATTTTGGGACAAACAAAGAGAGATACCAATATAGTACCAGTATCACCCGACTACGGGGATTGGTCCTGGCGTATAAACACAATTTTAAAAATCATCCAGGCGAGTGGTTTAGCTGATTTACCATACCACTTCGACATAAACAGCTCTTAAATATCAATTTTCGTTATACGTACTTGTTTATTTCAGGTTCTTGCGAACTACAAGTCCTCCAACAAATTGCCAAACGCAAGGAAAGTTATATTTATTTCTCATTTTTCTACTCTTCCCAGATATTTCTTTGACATAAATGTTTCATATAGGATTATCGAAAGAAGACGAATTCTTTAAGGACTGTCCAGTTCCAGGTAGGAAATTTATTTTTGTGTTGTAAGAAGTTACTCGAGAACCTAGAAACTGATTATGAAATTGCTTTTTAATGCCTTAGATTACCACTCAAGAAAATTTATTGCAGAAAAGATATGTAACATGCACCCTGAAGATGCCTCAAAACGTTTGGTAATGACGAAGGAAGGAATGCAAGTTGACTCTGTTGGAACAAAACTTTCTAGCTACTGCTGATTCAAATCATTGAGAGAGCTAAATTTATTTAACACCTGAACAGGGTGAAGTGTTTCAGAACCTAACACATTTTACGTTGCATCTACTTTAATTAAGATCAGATGGTGTTATAGTGATTTTGATATTTCTTCACAGATGTATCAAACATTTGATAACCATATAACCGATCTGAAGTCTGTACGTCAAATGTGCGAGTCAACTCCATTAAGAAGGTTTTTTTTCCTTAAGAACTAAATATAGTTTGCGATTTCATTTCATGAATTTTTTTATAATAGCTTATGCAAGAAGCTATTATAAAATCTTTTAACCAATTTATTTTTAAAATATTGCTATATCTATGCCATGTTGTATTATTACTAGTCGGTTGCCCATGGCTAAGCTACTATTTTGCGCGACAGACGGACAGACAAACGTATATGGGTATTATAATCTAGACTAGTGCAAAAATCCACGGGGTCGCCCGTCCTTTATATATCGCCTTTCGTGTTTCCGTAACAGGACGCGTCTTTCGCGGACAGACAGACAGAAAACGGCTATTATTAAAGAGATTAGTCGATGAAGACCCGTGGAGAAATCCACTTAGGCAGAAGCACAATAAAAAAATAGGTTGTTTTAGATTTTTTGCTGACGTGAGCAGTGCAGGTACAAAAAACCGGCGAAATTTAGTTTATTCGTTGCCTGTAAAATGTAGAGGTTGAACCGCTGATCAAAATAATGTAGAGGATCATATATTTTCGACAAACGCTTAAGCACATATAAGGTTTTAAAAATGTTGCTGGCGTCAGCAATGGTCCGTCAAAACCCAAAAAATTGTGAAGAATATAATCCACTTTGCAAAAGTGACAGACTGACACACGGAACTGGCGTATTATTATATAAGACTAGTCGATAAAGCCCGTGGAAAAATCCACTGAGACAGGATAAAAATGAAAAAGAAGGGTCATTTGAACGTTGATGACGTCAGCAATCCATTCACACACAAAAATAATTCAAACTTTGTTTTCACGTTGCCTCTATTGTGTAAAGCTTAAAGCAGTGATCAAGAAAATGTATATTGTATACACATATGTATACACATAAAATGTATACACATTAAATATGCTAAAAAAGCGTTTTAATTGGTTTAAAAGAGATTATTAATCTCAAAGGTGAAATCAAAAAATTCGGAACAGTTTTTCAAAAATTGCAATCGACAAGTCTGACCTCGCTATAAAAATTTAACTTCTTTAAGTCATAAAAGCCAACCTTAAGAAAATTAAAAAGGAACTGGATTACTTTTCTGTCATCAACAAAATCCTTAGTGGAATTATTGGCCATAATTTAATTCCAAATGTAGTTTGTAAAATATATAGGCCAATAGCTTTTCTGATTGATATCATTGATGAAGTCTTGTTCCATGGATAATCAGTAATTTAAAAATTTGTGATGAGCTAAAATGTTTAAAAAAAATTTTTATTTACGAAAAGTTTCAGATAGTTTACAAAGGTTTCCAGATTTTTGTACATATGTGCGCCAATTTTGTTATGTAAAAAGTAGGACCAAAAGCGGGAATTAATTTTTTCAAGAAATATTTTTTATAACAACTAAAATTTTATAAGAACTAATTGTTGGCAAAGTTAGCAAGTCCTAGTATCACATGAGAATTGAACTTTTCAAATTTGGCAGAAAAAAGTATGTATATATTTTTCTCATCAATTTATACTGCTTTTATGGGCTTTTATGTACGTCCTTTTATGTCATGATAGATATTAAACCAAACTTTACATGGTGTACAGCCTCTTTAAAATTGCTTTGTCTACTACCAAGTTGAAAACCTTTGTCCTTGATTTTCATGAAAAGGTTATACTATTCATTTCGGGTCATAGAATGTAACAACATCTCAGATACACTTTAGGGTATGGATTTTAAAATATCTTAGCCTGTCTATTTTGTTTTTTCTTGTTTAGCAGCTAACACCTGTAATATATCGTCTTATATTGTCTAGGTGAATGTAATAAAATTCGTAAAAGAAAAACTATTACAAACCGTCCAGCCCCCATAGCTGTTGTTTAAGTATTAGTGACTTCCATAAAATACACGTTTCTTTTAAATTTGAAGATCTATAATAACTTGAAAGTTGACTTGGGTTGGTATATATACTTTTCTATACTGTTTTGATTTCTAAGACACTGATCTAACACACTGATACATTTGCCAAATAAAATTATAACAAATTTTTCTGATTAAAATAGATCAAGTTTCGCTTATCCAGTGGGGGTGCAGTTGGTTTTCACATATTCCGGTCTGCAAAATATCACAATGCAACCTGTTCAGACTGAAAGTCTATTTTTCAAGTCCAGATGTGTAGTAGCTCAAAAATACCAATGAAAAATTCTCCATTTAAGTTGGTACGCCTGTTTCCATAATTCTTGGTTAGTTTAATTTCAGTTTTTTTGTTATGGAGTTTGCCTTCCTTTAAACGCTATTATCTTTAAATGGCAGATATTCAAATTTTAACAAAGAAGAAATTTATCAAAGAAATGTATTTTACAAAAGTTTATCTAACAGGGTCTAAGTCTATAAGAAGTCTTAAACACAGAGGCAGGCTGAGAAATCTTCTAACCCTGTTCGTGAGTAAGATCCTAAAAAAGTTAAAAAAATTACCAGCGCCTTAGTGCATGTATGCAATGTGTCTAAATCTAGTGAAGTGCTTACAGAGATAAAGTCTTCCCAATGTTCAATGTCAGCTCACAACCTCTATTTAGCCTGTCATGGCAAAAATAATCCTTTGCTTTTTTTGATGGAAAAAGTTATCGTGAAAGTTCAAAAATTAATCGTAGATGTACAGCATGTCGCACATCTGTGTGGAGTGCTTACATCGATGTGGCTTGTATGTGTAATAACCTGTTCAAGAAAACCTTATGGTTACAAGTATTCCAAATCTACTAATACGCATGCTCGCCAAAAACCTGTTTTTAGAATGATACATGATTACATTTTGGAAATGCTTCTAAAAATTTAACATCGTTCGATTTTAAAATTCAAATCATAGTTTAATACATGTATACAGTCCTCTTTTATATCAAAAACATACTTTCGAATTCATCCTGAATGTTTCTTAACTTTGAAAGGAGATTTTCAGAAAATGAATGGAGTCAGACGCCTGTTTTTTACTTCAAAAACACTTCTTACAAAGATCCCTGTCAACTATCACTTTACATTTCAAATTTTCTCAATATTTTGCGAGTTAGCAGTTTCAAAGTAGTACTATAATCTCAGTTTGGAATTTTTTTATAAAAAAAAAGTGTACCACTAATCTATCCTTCCAATTCTCGTTCTCGTTTCTATATGTAAAGATTATTATTCCATTAATTATGGGAAAGTCAATTCAAATAAAAACACAGGGAAGAGCCCGTCTGGCTAAAACAATCACTCGGCATTTTGATTTTGCGGAATATTTTTCGTTAAAATAGCCTGAAACCAAACCCTGTTATCTCACTAAAGTTCATATCACAGTAAAAGTTGCAGCTACACAACTGCATTTGGCATAAGAATGATTGATTAAGAATTTTGTTGTAGTTAACTCCATTTGGTTACTTTCACTTTTCAGGAAAACGTAGCTAAAAAGCTAGCTAGATAGCCCAACTTCAACACAAAATTAAGTAATGTTGACAAACATAAAACGTTCTTATAACAAATTAAATAAAAACTTTAAGGGTAGGAATATATAAGGCTAGTTATAGCTAGCTAGCTAACTAACTGGCAACCCTCGTCCTCAGGTTTATTTTTCTTTTTGATATAAGCTTGCTCCAAGATATAAGAGAGGACGACAAATAAAATAAACCCTGGGGACGAGAGTGACTAACTGGCTTCAGGTGACGTTTCTTCTGAATTGATTATAATTGGTTTGTTAAAGATTTATATATGGGTAGAAAGATGCAAAAAAATACAAAGCTTTTAGAAAACAAAAAGCTTAGAAACAATCTACAAAATGACCATCCCAACGTTAAAACGTCCACCATGTATGCTGCCGTCGCTATAACTTCAGGTCGTACACATTAAAGAAATAGATCACGTACGGAGTTTTTAATAACATATTTATTTTTTTAAAAATCCTAATCATAACTATTCTTTATAAGTATTACAAACAATACAACAGAGTTATAAATTATAAAAAAATAAAATAAAACTTTGCGGCAAGATCACAGAAGCTTTACATGCTGTGGATGTCATGTTGCGCACAAACAGACAAAATGCGGCTATTATTATAGAGAAGGGAAGAAAAGATGCCTTTACTCTTTCATAGAGCATACACGCTACAAAATTGAACATAAAAGAAGCGTCTTCACGGAGGATATATGACGCAATCGGCAACAATTCGAATTCAGGACGTCACGAAAATACTTTGACCTAAATCGACTTATGGAAATCACTTTTTGCAGAAATAACTTTTGCAAATACTGTACCTTAAACTATTATTAAGTTTTTTAGACCTGTTAAAGATTGTATTTCTGGCAATCTTTAAATGTCCGCACATTTTATACTTAAGCTACATGTTTTGTGTCATTAGCTATCTGACTATAAGGTTTTTATTCGTTTTGCGAAGAAAAATGTAAAATTTTGTTACCCGCGATTTCATACTTGTGATGATTGGCCGTACGTACAATATTGAAGATAAAATGTAAGGTAGATTTTATTTTAAGCAGATGTGGCCAGGAAGAGGCAGATAATCATGACACAAATATTTAAAAATGGCGGCGTACTAGCGATGGGTGAAACGTTGCTAATAAAAAACATATTTATCAAAAAAGAACGTGAATAGACATTCAATTAATCGTATGAACAAATATTCGTAATTTGGTTAAATAAAAGAAAAAATAGTAAAATATTTAAACGTCTAACTAAAGTATGCAAAAATCTTGTGATTAGTTTTTAAGGTGTTTTGCTAAACGTTAATAGTATGTTGGATAAGTTTTAGGAACAGTATGATTGTTAAAGCTGCTAAGCCTTCCTTTTTTTTAGTTTCAATCGCAAATTTAATACATTTTTGTATAAACATGTTACGTAAAGCGTTTTGTTAACAAAGAATAGTTGCAAAGTGCTAATTTCGTTTTCACAGCAACGTATTTGTTCTGTCCCCACTTGATTGTTCGATTCCCAGTACCCTTATTATAAACGCTGACGTAGACTCAGATTTGATATTTTCCATGACGACATCAACGGAACTCGAGTTTACGCTGAAAATCTTAATTGCATTAATTACTGCGACTTTCTCAATGTTGTCACTACGTACTTGGTTATCATTATGACAAATATTTTCGCCGACATTATCGGCGTCTTTAGTTAAAACTCTCTGCCATCTTTAATAAAAACTTTTACCAAACAATATTTTAAGGAAAACTAATGTAACATTAAGTTTTACTCCTTACACTTATTGACTGGGACACTGCATATTATCTGCTTATTTGTATTTTATCCTTTAAACAAGTATGTACTCTCCATCCTAGAGGACGGATCTATTACAAGCCAACGCATGTAATAAATTTGGTTACCCAGTTTACAATGAGGTGAACTGGTTTTGTAACCAAAACTGCCTCGCTTAGCCAAGATCTTGCTATTGTTTTAACTCTGTGAAAACAATCGTTTATTATGAGCGAAGCAATCTTTATCGAGACTACCTGGGCTGAACGCAGTACACATTTTAAAATTTCAGCCCAATCGATAAATTTTATTCTTTTTCGGCATCTCAGCTCAGTAAATAAGGCTAGCTGACCTCAAAAAATCAGCGCCTCACTTTAAAGTACCTCACTTTAAACTTGAACCTAATTTTTAAACAAATTTTGTACCTGCAAATAAATACAAGGGACCTGGTGACTAGACTAGGGATCGTTTTTTTTTAATTTAAAGAACATTTATTTATTTATTTATTTACTAATTTATACGATGTCAATTTACGATTTTGTTTTTCTGCATGATTCATTTATTTCAGTTGTAACAATCAATGTAATATATTTTTTCATCACCGAATTGATTCTTTTCTATTTTTATTTATTTATTTTTTTTTGTATAGCCACGTTTAACACTGGTAACAAAAGATGATATTGTTCCACTTCTATTTGTGCTCATCATCCTCTGCAACCTATTTTACACTTTCCTTATCAGAACATAATGAAGAAAAATGATATAAATTCTCACAAAAATCTTTTTATAAATAGAACTTCGTCAGCTTTTATCTACTATTTCAATCATTTAATCACTTTCAATAATTATTCACCGAAGACAAGATCAAGGACTTTTTAACATCTGAATAAGTCACGTGGTTCCACACGCCCAGGCAAGTTATCATCGGTCTAGCCCTTCCACCTTTAATGGACTACGACGTCCTAAGTCGTTTTCCTTGACCTTAGAACACCGTCAACTACTTGCACAGGCCTCTAAAGGTTGTAATATGGCCTTTTGCGGCCTAATAAGAACCTTGCACGTTAATCCCGTGATTGCATAATAAATACAAAATCACCTGACTGACAATAAAGTTGCATAAATCTTTCCAATTTTAGTTAGAGTTGAAAATACGTTAAAGGTAGCAACTTCGTGTCCAGAGTCTTTTCCACACCTTTTTTCATATTTAGCAGTGAATCTTGAAGACGAAGTTGGTGAATGCGACATACCTTTTTTCAAATGAAAGAGTATCCCAACAAAATAAAAAAAAATTGTTTTTAACGAGTGAATAAAAGAATCAAAGAATTAGCAACGAGCAGTATACAACAGTTGATAAAAGAAGCGCGGTAGGTGCAACAGATCAACAGCTCAATCTTTTGTCACCAGTCACGTGCAAGTAATAAGATCGTCATCCTTTTTATATTAAATCCCTGCATACTTCCTCTATTTTGTTCAAACCTTTGGATTAAGTGGTATTCTATTTTGTTTATATTTATAAAAAAGCAAAAACATTCTGCAACTTACTGATGCGAAATATCATCTTTAGATTTTTATAAAACACAACCCGAAGGAGAGTGCCTAATTAAAACAAAATTTTGCGAACATGACAGGATCATTTTTTCGGCTTCACTTTCACAATATGCCTCGTCCGTAGCGCCAATCTTCTTGTAGCATGTGTCCTGGATAGGTTCTCAAATTTGATTAATGTTCAACAAATTTGGTATAGTAAACAAAAATGCATACTGCAAACGACGGTAACGCTAAAATTGGATTTTTTGTCACCCTGTTATTGTTTTAGGTCATAATTAGTCCAAAAATTAAAAAAATACCTTGTTTTCGTGTGACGCAGTTAACAAAAAAGCATGCTGATTCGTTTTTATGAAAGTCGAAATCAAAGGCTTTTGTTTTTCAATAAGGCCGATCCGTCATTTGAATTTTGATGACGTAAGCATTGTCACACGACGATAAGCATATCAAGATAATTCCAAACTGATTAGTCCCTGTTGTGAAATATAAAGTTCGAAAAAAATGTAAGATTTCTTCTTGACAACGAAAGAAGTTTAACCTTGAATCGACTCACGCAATTATTGCAAAAATTAACATTTGAAGAAATTTTGCCTTTATTAAAAAGTTTTTTTGGACTTCTTAAAAATTGTATTTCTGGTAATCTCTAAATGTTCGCATACTTTATTTATATTTCACATTTTTTTAATAACGTTAGCTTTTTAACTATTAAGTTTTTAGGTACCTTTAAATCAGTAACGAAAATTTGAAAATGCCGAAACTTTTAATGGAGCGAATTTTTTTGGCGAAGTCTTTTTGTTTGAATCGCAAATTTATTACTTTTAAGATTGTTCGTATAAACTTGTTACGTAAAGAGTTTTTGTTAACAAAAAATGATTGGAGTGCTAATTTCGATTTCACGACAACGTATTTGTTCTGTCCCGACTTGATTGTTCGATTTCCAGTACCCTCAAAATCTTAATTGCATTAATTACTGCGACCTTCTCAATGTTGTCACTACGTACACAACTTGATTATGACGAAATATTATACGCATATAACTTGATTATGATCATGACGAAATATTTTCTCGGACACTATCGTTTGCATATAACATATATTATTATTTGTTTTTCACACTTGTTTTTTATTAACATCCTATATTTATAATTACCATATAATTTATCTATTTATAACGGCATTTTTATGCATTCATGGTTTTATCCTGTTTTATGTTTTTTCTTGTGTCGTCTTTTTACATCCTCGTCCCCAGAGCTCTTGGAGATAAAACCTCAAAACTAGGTTTATCTTAAAAGACTCTAGGATTAAAAATGAGTTTTTTTAAATTCATAATAGTGTTCTGCTTCTCATGATGAAGTTTGTGACATGACTGAAATAAAAATTTGGACCAAGTTTTTTTGTTATGTCGTCTTCAGCTACGCTATGAACAGTTCAACCCAATCCAACATACAGAATACATTCTAAAACCAAAAATGCAAATGTTCTATCCTGTAAATTGATATTCGTTTGATAAATATTAGCCAAACCAGTTTAAACCGTATGAACAGGCCTTAAAAAAAATCAAAGATGTTAAGCTTTATAAAGGATGTTAAAATTGATCTTTTTGTTAACTGTATATTTCTTGCTTTGTACTACCAAAAAGTAGCTGTTTCTAGCATTAGTGTCAGTCTTAGATGTATTGCAGCGCAATATTGTACTTATAACAACCTGATGTGTTTATCTATATTTATTAAGCTTTTATGTCCGATATTTTAGGATTTGGGTTCCCATTTTGGTTTTCTACACGTTTTTTTTTTGTTTGCGTTTTACAATCAATGCAATTTATTTTTTCATAATGCTTAACCACAAACTCAAACAACTGCTTTTCAAATTACTTTTGTTAGCTTTTAATCCACTGATCCTAATCGTCCAATATCTTTTAAAAATGATAAATAAACATAAATTGACCTAAGGACAAAGTTGCAAAAATTTTTAAAAATCGAGATAAAAATAAAGTTAAAGATGGAAACCTGATATCCAGTTTCCACAACTTTTTATTTTAAAACAGTAAGCTCTAGAGAAAATTGATAAATTGAAGTAAGTGTTTGTTTTTAAATGAAAAATGTATGCCGAAAAAATTGGAGAATTTTGTTTACAGCAAGTGAATAAAAAACAGGAATTAGCAACCAGCAGTAAACAACAGTTGATAAAAGAAGCGCAGTAGGTGGAGCAGATCAACATCTCAATCTATTGTCAGCAGTCACGTGCAAGTAATAAAATTGTTATCCTTTTTATATTAAAAAATAAAATGCACGCTTTTTTGTCAGCAGCAAATTTTAGCTGACTCTTAATTTGATATATCTTTATATATCTTTATATATCTTTATATATCTTTATATATCTTTATATATCTTTATATATCTTTATATATCTTTATATATCTTTATATATCTTTATATATCTTTATATATCTTTATATATCTTTATATATCTTTATATATCTTTATATATCTTTATATATCTTTATATATCTTTTTAACTCTTTTTTAGCCTCAAATGCCATTTTGTGTTTTTTTAAAAAATACGGTCAAATTTACGCTGCTGAAGATTATTTTTTAAGCTTGGAAGATGTATGAAAGATATTGACGTTATCTTAAAAAAACATACACTTATTAAAATAATTATTTGTCAGTAATTCCAGACGCACACATTTGTTCAACACCAACCTCCTCAACGTTCTTACAAATTGGGTTTTCAATTCAAGGAAATGTGCATCTTTTGGAAAAACCGAATTCTGTGTTTTCTTGCTAGCTGTTGTGCTATTAAGATGTTTTTGAGCTTCTAAAAGTTCTCCTTTTTTATTTACCCCCTATAAGCTGGGCTTTTGTTTGCCAGTTGCTTCGTTTTTTGTTGTTTTTGGTTGCTTATAAAGTTGCTTACAAGACCCTTGTGATAAAGAATTGAATGATTGTGCAAAACCAAAAATATACATTATTATATAGTTTCCATTGAAAAGAGCGTTACTATTTTTGTATATTCTGTAATCTTAATCTATGTAGTAACTTATATTCTAATGTTCATTAAGAAAACTGATTACTTTTGAATTGGTCAAATAAGAACTGAACAATTATTGAAATTATGGCTGTCTCATAGACCACTGGGAAAAAATTAGTTTCCATAATGACATGACGACCTCTCAAATTTGACTTAATTTTTTTCTCACAATTGCAGCGTTGTTTCAAGCTAAATAAAACTTTTACACGCACGCTATCTCCTTGCATGCAGAAACAGAACACATTTTAAAACAGTTATGTGAAAGCCCTTGACTTGTTCAAGAGATTCGCACCACTGTTTCCAAGTATACCTTGAAATAACAAGTAGATTCTCGTAGCAGAATCGTCATGGTTTTAATCGTGAAAACATTTAGAGTGGTTATATGATATCAGCTAATGTCGAGCATGATAAAGTGTTTCTCACTTATTCAATTCAAGATTTACCTAGGACAAAATCAGACCTCAAGTTTTTTAGGTTAGACATTACTACATGCAATGAAACCTGTAAATGTGAACAATTTCAATATTTGAATTTTTCTCGAATAATATGAGAATTAAAGAAAGAATAATAATAAAGAATAATATGAGAATTAAAGAATTACTGTATCGTTCTACTTTTTAAAGTTCACACAAGTTGTACTAAATTTTATGCCTCACAAAGAGTTTGATTAAGATGTCAAGACGTGTTTTCGTCTTTAGATCACAGTTTTTGTTTTGATCGATCACTATGAAAGCAAATTGTCAATGATCAACACCTTTTATTGAAATAATTGACAGGCGCATAAACAGGCAACGGCTGAGGTTTAAAACAATAGGTTATATTACGTCGTTTAAACGCAATGTCAGACATGTCGGTGTTGCGACGACGTTTGAGATGACGGAAGACCACTCCTTGTAAAACATCCCTCTCTGTGGTTTTTTTATCAGATTAAAATCAAAACAGATTTTCTTCAAGCCTGGTATATAATCTGTTTGTTTTTATTTTTTCTGGCGTAAAATATGCATTAACTATGTACATTCATGTGTGAGTACACATATCGAAGAAAAACAGGAAAAGTGTCCAAATTTTGGGTCAGCAAAAAAATGTTCCCTGGTTTAAAATTTCGCTTTTTTTATTTTTACTAGATAAATATGTTTTTAGCCTTGGTACCATAGCTTAAATACTATTACAGAAATTCCCTACCTAGTTTTAAATAGAGAAATATTGAGGGGGAAAGGTTATGATTTCACTTTTTTAGCAAAACTGATATGTCTTGATGTAACCTATGGGGTATTGTTAAGAGCGGAAAAGAAGAAATTCGGCAGACAAAGAAAATTAGGCCGGCGCCAGATGAAATTATGCACGTTACGAAACATCTGTTTACTACTACCGTTACTGCCACCAAACATCGTGAAAATAATTGCATCATAAGGCGCATAACGAACCATTCTCATTCTCAAAGTCTCTTGTTCATCAGAATAGTTAAGTTCCTCACAGAGAAAAAGTTCCCTGGGAACAAGGTTGATACGGAACATGTTAACTAATAGCGACTGGGTTTCGGATATTTTGTTCCTGTAACATTGATGAAATTCCGAAAGTCGCGTCTTCATACCATTAGTTCATGTAACCGTCACACATAATTGATATATTTTTCATTTACATAAAGCAGACAAAAAGCAGGATATTTTTATGAAAATTAATCCTACGTGTATGTAGCAAGAGCTAGCGCCATTGAAGCCTGATAGATATAATATATTTCCCCGAGGAAGGAAAATAATGACTTGACGTAAAATATAACTGTTAGAATTAAACGTATTCGGAACAAGACAATTTGAATGATATTAGATGCCAGGATATAAGAATATTTTTACTATTTAAAATATTGCTAAATTTCGTTTCCTCGTGTTTGCTGTTCAGTTAATTAGTGGATTAGTAATTTCTGTGAGTGACACGTGATTGCCACAAACTGTGTAATAAGTACTAATTAAAAACGATAAGACCTTTTTAAAAAAGTTGATGATAAAACCATGCCATTGCGTCAGCTTTGTTGATAATAAAGGATTTAGAAGTCGGCCATCTTTGTTGCCTCATGACTTTGAGTTGTTGGTGGTCTTAAATACATAAAAGTTTTATTCACTTTGAGTTTGGGTTCCACTCAAGACAATATAAAATATTTGCTTAAATCCTAATCCTTTGGACACTTTTTCTCGCTTTAAAAGTGCATAAATAAATGTTATTTTAGGATAATGATACACCCTGCACCAACCTCGTCCCCGGGGTTTGTGGCCCCTGAGACGTTATTACGGAGTACCAACCCCACCCCGACCCACTTGTAAGCTCGGACTTCATTTTTCAACATTGTGTGGTACTCCCAGTCTCACTTTCTCTTCCTGCTGAGATGCTTAAATATTTAATGTATATGCAAACGTAAATGAAAATTTGATCAGAAATAAAAAATAGTTAAAAAATAAAATAAACATTGACTGAAGTTAGAAGCAGTCAAATAGTTATACGAATTAACCTCAATTTACTTCTCACATGTTTGATGGTTTTAATTATGCTGCAATCATTATGTGGCGAAAAAGGGTTGGGTCGTTTTTAAGAAAAGTGATTTTTTTACTTAAATATTATCCGCCCTAACAAAAATATTTTAGTAGTTTTCATATCACCCTCCTGCGATGTTAGCACTACGTACACCCATGTTGTGTTTCTGCCAGTCACATCAACACTTGACGTTAATAAGGGTGAAAGTATAGTCGCATTTTGTGACCTCTCTAAACATACTTTTATAACTCGATTAAGCATGGTTAAGAAAATTCGTCATGCGTTCGTTACATGAGAATAATTATATTAAGCTAATGGCGCATAACTTTAACCATATGTAATGTGTTATTTTCCACATAGAAAGAGACCGGAGATCAAAAAACCTGGCCTCTCTATAAGTTAATATTAATTAAAAAGTTCTCATTAGATGGCCAGCTTGTGTACAATTTGTGGTATGAGCGATCAACTACTGTAATTAATTTTTAACTTTGGCATGACGCGGAATGATCATTCATTAAGCCGCCTATTAATATCGAAGATTGTTTATTGTGGATATTTTTACTACTTATAGACCACAAATGCATCATAACACTTAATAGTCACCCATCATATGTTTTGATAGTCAACTAAAAATGTCTGCCTATATTTTTCTCGTACCCAGTTCTCCACACGACAAATATTATTTATTATTACGAACGTAAACAAAGTTATGACAACGGACCCTAAAATCCATAAAAATGATTTTTGTGTTATAGAAAGGTAACACAACACAATAATAGCAACGAATTTTCAACAACAAAAAAAGTTAAACGTAGTTTCCCTCATAAGCTGAATTCAATTAATATAAATTTACTTATGTTTAAGAACTTTCAACACAGACGACTGAAAAGCGTGTGGTCATAATCAGATTAGAAAATATGATAACACAAAAACCCTTTTGTGAATCAGTTTTTGGGAGACTCACGATTTTTGTTCGTTAATACTCCTGTCATAATATAGTTTAAATATTCATGTAACATCATGAAATGTAATAGGATGAAAAATATATACTAAGGGTCTGTTAAGTATCAGTTAAAAGATTTAAAATACTGTTATGTCTGTGTCAACCAACAAAAATAGAGGCCGTGTTGTCTCGATGATTACAAACAGTTCTTATCACATTCCGCTGTTAATCGACGGGGCGGAGATTAAATATAAGGAGCATTAATCGAACAAGGTAATGCGCTAATTAGTTAAATTTAGAAAACATTTTCGCACGGATATTTGGTAATAAAACTTTGAAATTCATCTTTTTTAGATTTAAGTTTCCCATCATATTTATCAAATGCCATTTCGTTATGTTTATTCTTTTAAGCAGATAATATCACAAAGTTCAAGTACTCGAGTGTTAATGTAGGCTGGAAGTTATTTTAACGGCTCGCTACGGGGTTATTTTTATCATACTTTTTTCTGGGATACAGTACCTCAAGCGTAACACGTGCTAATTTTAGTCGTGTACTTTACGCTCCTGGCGTCCTGTTACTCACACCAGGGTTTGCTTTAAAAGCATACATAGAAAAAAGAAAAAGAAGTAAATGTTTAACGGCTGGAAAACTTTGTCTTTATTCGATTGATAAGTAAAATCGCGTGTTTGATAAGGATTTAGCAAGTTTCTTTCAGTTTCACCTTCGTTTCTACGGATTTTTACCTTCTTAACATGACAGGAAATAATCCCTGGGAACGGTGGTGTTCCAGTTCGAAATAACCAAATCTTACTTTTGTTTGAGGACTCTTTTCTCTGCTTAAGATCTCCAAGGGAAAGCTGTGTTGAGAAGTCTAACCATTTATACATCCGATTAAAAGAAGGGAAAAGTCAATATTTTTCACAGATAATACGTAACTACGTCATAGCCACAAAAAGATGGGAAGGATTTACATGAATAAAAGAAAACATCTTTTTTAGTACATGCACTGTTATTTTTGGGC
The DNA here is from genome assembly GCF_029227915.1 of Hydractinia symbiolongicarpus. Classification (NCBI taxonomy): domain Eukaryota; kingdom Metazoa; phylum Cnidaria; class Hydrozoa; order Anthoathecata; family Hydractiniidae; genus Hydractinia; species Hydractinia symbiolongicarpus. Next base: position 3,122,021 of record NC_079882.1, on the reverse strand, counting down.
AAACATTTATTTTCTGACTCAACCACACTGAAAAGAATTAGAAAGTCTCTTCCTCACGTTTGTTATTTTTATTGTTTTCAAATGCCAGCAATGGTGCTAAATATAAATCTTTCGTATTTTTTTTCTTGTCAAATATTTACTTAAAGAAAAAGGTTGAATATATTCCACATTTCCATTTTATATTTCTTATTTACGGTTCCCCTTCGCCGTGTTTTCAAAGCAACTTTTTTTAAAGGCGAAGGTCCATCAAAATGCATTTCGTGACGTTTACGTAAACTAGCTAAAAAAGTCGATGAAGATTTTTGCATTTTATATCCATTTTAATTTTTTCACGCAAGTTGTCAAAAGCGGTCTTTTTTCTAAAGGAGAATAAGTAAAAATAGAAACAACCATCCACTTTTCAAACCTTTCTCACTCTTCGCGCCAATTAACCAATCAATAAATAACCATTTTTACCATTATTAAAAAGAACAATGGCTTAATAGCCGTGAACTATTCCCAAATACAATTTGTATGATGTGATTATTTTCTTTTTTTAAGCGCGTGTGACCATTATTTAATGAAGCTGTAATGTTTACATTTAAAACTTGACCCGACGTATGGGTAGTATTTAACAGCGCTGGCTTTGAAAGACTTCAAACACGTCAAGAAGGACAGGCGAAAACATTAAACTAAAATAATATTTTGCTTTTTATGCATATGGAATTTAACATTTATATACATATAATTATATAATGGATACTTCAAAAATTGAAGACTATTTAGAATGCTCAGTTTGTTTGGAACTGTTAGATGAACGCAGCCGAGTTCTACCATGTCAACATACGTTTTGTTTAAAATGTTTGGGAATAGTTTTGGAAAATAAAGGACACTTGCAATGCCCAGAATGTCGATCTAGTTTTCAAGATACTTCTATAAATGACTTGCCAAGAAATGTTTTGTTAATACGAATACTAGAAGGACTTAAAAATAAAAGATTGAGCACAGATTCCTTAACATCGAATGGTGGTGGAAGCAACAGAAATAGTGTTACTGAACAAGTACGATCTCGACATAATTCTAAAAGATTATCAGTGAAGGTATAACCTTAAACTTGATTCTGTGTTATAGTGTTCAGGAGAACTTTTCAATCTGTTAATTTGATATATATGTAGCTAGCGATATAGCTTGCTACATTGACATTGTCCCTAACTAAGTTTAATGATGTCGTTTGTTACCTCCTGTGTTTATCACATGACATGATAAATATTAAATAAATAATATTTCTATATCTGGTGTTAAAGTATCATGACAAAAAACAAAAAAGCAGCTTTTTGTACAAATATCAGACTTTTTTTATTTTGACATTGAAAAAATAAATTTTGAAATCTTTATCTACAATCTTTATTTGTGCATGTTTGAGAGCCACAATATCTCAACAATGTTTTGACGCAAATACCTGTGCTATTAAAAATTAATGAGGTAATTTCGCTCTGGCTAGAACTAAATTACGATCTCAATAATCTAATGGTTGAGAAAGAAATTGCACTGATCACTCAGGGCAATAAACTTGATAGCAAAGGTTATTTAGTCCATTGATATGTTATGCATAATAATTTTTTTTTATTTCAGTGTTATTTACTTGAGGACCACAGAGATGGTGTTTTTAAGTTATTAATAAAAAAACCTAGTTTAAAGGATGATTCCTAATCTATAATTGCATTTATTTAATTTGCTTTTTTAATAGACAAAGATTCTTTTCTCAACAAATATTGCTGATTTTTTTTTTATTAATTTTAAATCTCTATACTCCATTAAACATGTTGTATTAAATAAGTATTTCAGCTTGTATATAACTGGGTAAAGTTTTAAAGCCTTTTTGCAAATAAATGTTTTTTTAGCTTGTTAAAAAATAAGGATGAAAATATGAGTCACATGGCCCATCTGTTTTCCTTTCTATTATCATTAAATGTTTTTAAAATTTGATCATTAAAAAGGATTTTTTCATAAAACATTTCTGTAGTTATATTTTTTTATTGTAAACATCTTCTTTTTAATAAGTGATAACACAACCCTCTCACAACAAAAAGATAAATTAAAAAGTGTTTATATATAAAAAAATTGTAAAGATTCACAACAACAATAGAAAAGGCTGATTTACAGATCAAAAACTAATTTATACAAACACCATCCAATTTGGTGCAAAGTTATTTTTTGTAGTCTATATTTAATAGTCATGGCTGCTGCTACATCAACTAAAATTTGTATCTATTAACTGGAATTGTTATCAATTTTTTTGACAGGAAGGAGAGGCCTTCTTGATTAATTACTAAAAATGAACATGCATTATTATTCTTTGGGTGTTGTTAATGCCAAAAATCACAAGATACCTGCATTTTTAGCATTGGCTCACCTTTATAATAGTTTCATAATGTCTTTTTTCTTTGCTAATTCAAAGGTTAATTGTTTTCTACATTAATCAAAAACAATGTCAGGATATATTTGTCACATGCTTCTTAGGATTGAGATAAATTTTGTATTTTTGTATTTTATTTTTTTTAGTTTGAAAATACTTTTTGCCTTAAAAGGTTATCCCCACATTTATAAAAGAATGGGTATTCAAAATTTGAATTGTTGATGCACATATAATTGCAGGGATGGCTACAGAATAGGAAAACGCCAATTATATCTTGGTAGTTGCATCCCCTGAATTAAATTAGTAAAATTTCCTATCCTTATTATGCACGTAAAAAATTGTGACAACTTACTTTTGCACGTTATAATGATGTAAATTCTATTTATAGGATAAATGTGAAGCTCTGTTAAACCAACCATCAGCTAGAGGATTGTACAATTTTATTTCAAGTGAAGATGGGTAAGGCTTTCCTTAAAAAACTCTTGTTTAGTTCAATTTCTCTTATTTTTAGTAAATATAAAAAGCTAATAATCTTCGTCGGTTTTAGAGATTTGCAATTTTCAAAGGGTGACATGATTACCTTGCTGCATGAGGTTGATGATAATTGGATGGAAGGAATATTAAAGGGGAAAAGGGGTTTAATACCAAAAACGTTTGTTGAGGTATGCTTTTCGTTTAAATTTACAGAATTTTGCCAGTTTTGTTTTCTGCATATGTTGTTTACCTTTTAATTCATTTTGCTTTAGATTTTAGTCCCTCTCCCGAAAATTGATGACGACACAAATAAAGCCCCATTTGCAAAAGCAGTGTATTCTTATGGGAGCAAAGAGGAAGAACTAATTTCATTTAAGGAGGTGAGTTGTCCTTACTAATCTATCAAAGGAGGAGTAATAGATGGTTTTTGTAATACTTTATAACCACTGAAACCGATTTATTTCCTGATTATAACCGTAAAGATATTTTTTTGTGATAATGATGTAATGTGGGATCCTGCCAGAAGTTAATTATGATTATTTTATTTTTGTTTTTTGTGGTGTAAACTTATTTTGTGGTCCCTTTGTGCTGTGATACTCGATGTCAGGACGTATTTCCTGAATTAATTTATTGTTATTAAACTAAAAGGCTAAGTTGAGCAGACGTGGAATAAGAAAATGTGATCTTTTGAAATCTACACGTGACAAAAATGTGTTTCAACCAACACATTTTATTATTTTAGGAATGTTTGTCATATTTCAAAGTATTTCTTTTCTTTTGTAATTAGAATATAAGGTCTAACATTTCTCAATATTGATATATGTAATTTTTGTGACGTCAGTAAATTGTTATACTAAACTGCTAAAATGCAACTTTCCCATTATATAATTGCACGTTTTCGTAAAGAGTTAAAGGAATTTTGTATATGTATTTTTCTTGGAGACGGCAAATATGGCAATTACTGTCTATCTTCTTTTAGGGGGATATGATTGGTGTAATTAAAAAAGTTGACGCGAATTGGTTAGAAGGAATACTTGGCGGGCAGTACGGAATATTTCCTGTTAACTTTATGAGGGTGAGTTTAAAATAGTTTCTTTAAATTTGTGTTATTTTTGTTCCGTGGACAGTCTGACGAAATTGTATTTTTTGCATATTGTAGCTTAATAAAGCCGCTAAAGAAATAATGAGTGCCGAAACCAGTAGCAGCGGAAGTGGTAGCAGCTCCGATGAAGACACTGAAGAAAAAAGAAAACGAAAATCGAGAAGAAAGCTTCGACAAGGGAGAGCTAAACAACAACCTTCACCCTGGATAAAAATGAATAACCCTCAATCTGTTGCCACAGGAGGAGCGCTGTTGTCAACTACTGTTTTATCGACATCCTTAGCTGCGTCTTCATCTACTTTGGAAGCAACCCCAGAAACGTCAACCGTAGAGACGTCAACCGTAGAGACGTCAACCGCAGAGACGTCAACCACGGAGACATCCGCAGTTTTGTCAGAATCAGCATGTACGACAGAACAAGCCAAAAGACACACTATTCACATCGAAAATCCGAACGAGCAACGAAGGCAATCGCGCAGAGCCTTGAACCTAAGCGATGAATTTGATCAATCAAGAGAAAGACTGCGGACACAATCACAAGGGCGTCGAGCTTCTGAATCATCCGTGCAAGAACGTTCTCTAGCAACTTCAGTTTTGCTAAATCGTGCTTTAAGAACTTCCGACGAAGAACTAACTACTACAGCGCCGTCAACAACGACACAAACGTCGAGCCGACCCGACGTTTCTCTTACATTTTCAACATGTCCTTCAAGTAATACACCATCACCTTTGGAGCCAGGTGCAAGGTAAAAAATTACCATTTATACAACCTAAGCAAAAATTCTACTTTTGAGTTCAATTTTTCTGTGGGTTTTTTCAATGCTAATTTGGATTTCTACTTTGTAGTCTCAGCTTATGACAATCGTGTGAATTATTCTTAATATTTAAGGCAAGGAAAATTTTTCATTAATTTTAACCTAATGAATTTAAATTACTTCGATTTGCAAGCATGAACACACGGAATACCGAGTTGACTTGCGGATTTCAAATTTATACGCTGTGTTTATTCTTCGATCGAGAAAGTTTGCATTAAGCTTTTTTTTGTTACAGTTACACGGCTCTGTTTACATATTCGCCTTCGCAAGATGACGAGCTAGCTCTGATACCAGGAGAGCAATACTGTGTTATTGAGAAACATCTCGATGGTTGGTTTAAGGGAGTTCACACTCGCTCGAGACAAGCTGGTGTTTTTCCTGGAAATTACGTGAAACTAACAAGGTATGTTTCTTCGATCAAATCGCAGCTTCTGATATATTGCCTTAAGATAGTATGTTAAATATTTATTTACCGATTATTGATTTTCTATTTAGCCAAGTCACATCTCAGATGCTTCGAAATATAGCTTCTAATCCTTCAAGAAACGTTATTGGCTATGGTTCAAATCCATCATCACCGTTAGTTCAAGGCGGTGGTGAAACTTGTTTTACATTTCCATTCAGCAGTCATGAAGTTACAGAGAGGGTGTCGTTTCCTGTACCAAGGAGGAAAAGTAGCGGGGTAGGTTTTTTATTATTTTTGGCCAGTTTTTTTATAATTTAATTTTTTTTATTTACCCTTTATAACATTGAATTTTTTTGCGTATAGGTATCAGGACTTTTTAAGAAATTGAAAAAAAGTAAATTAAAACGCCCTCAAACGCCAACTGTTCCACAACCGCCCTCCTCTCCACAAACACCACCTTCATATTACCAGTAAGTAAACTTCCTTATTTAACTGAAAACATTCTAAACGAGAGCTGTGTTTTTTAAGTAAATTTGCTTTTTTTTAGTTCATCTATGCCTGCACCTGCTCATCACCGTCTGTCACGACCAAGTCCAATGCTACCCGCCGAGCCGCCACCACCCTATACGCCATCACCTGCTATTGAAACAAATGCTCTCACTATGAACGAGAAGTAAGTCAGTTTTGAAAAATTGATGTAGATTTTTCAAACTTACAAGTTATTTTGACCGGGCATCTAAAAAACATTTAAAATAATTTGCGTATGATGCATATTGGCAAGCCAATATGCATAATACGCTCTTCTTTTTAATCCTGTATTCGCATATTTAAATTGAATTTTTTTTTTTTAGATTTCGCGCCATTGCAACTTATCCCGCCAATCACGAGCAAGAATTGTCTCTACGCGTTGGTGACGTTATATACGTTAGTAAAAAGCACTTAGATGGGTGGTTTACTGGAAAATCAACTCGGACTGGCGCAACTGGAGTGTTTCCTGCAACGTTCGTTGAATCAATGGAATAAAATCGTATATGATAATGATATTAATGATAATGCATTAATCATAAGTGGCACACATTCTCCACCAATGCAGTCTCATGCTCGATTTGAAAATTTGCATCATGTTGACGCGACGAAAAAAGAGAGAATTTCTTTTGCAACGCACCGTTCAAGTTTAAGTGCACCCAAACATATTCAATCGTATTTTAAATGATAACATCAGCGTTTTGGCTGGCATTTTATTACATCCGTTATCTCGGAGAAATCTTCAGACGTCGCGTTTTAAGCGTCATATGAAACTCAATAAAATTCTTCCTGTTCTTTTCTTGATTATTTTATACTTATACATGCTCGTAATTATCTTTTTATTGCTGGCAACGAGGTTGCCGAATCGTCTGTCTTCGGACTTGACAACCGGAAGCTTTTATTTAATATTTGAGTTGAGTCTGCTTATGACAATAAGTTCGCCGAGGGCAAATGACGCTTTAACAATACTGACTGTAGTGCACATTAGGGGTAAGTCAGTAGGTCTTGTTTACCCCGAGAAGTGGAATAAACGAGTCAAAGTGTGCTTGCAAATATTATCTCAGTTTTACAATCCTATATACTTTTTTTATTCCTTTCTAAAAATTAAATATTAAATTATTGAATCACATATTTATTAAATGACGTCATATTTTCATGACAAACTTTTATGCATTGTCCTTCTGTTCTTTTAGTCAATTTTATTGTATATATGTTCTAGAAAACACAAACACCTAGATGTTATATATATGCAAATAAATAAAAAGATATATTATCCAAACTTCGCCTTTTTTTCTCTCACAATCTTGATATAAAATGTCTTTCTTTGTCTCAGGTTTCATTTAAATATTTTCGTCACAAAATTTAGTTGTCCGCTTAGTTTTCTACTTAAGGAACATCTTACAACCTTGTGCTAAGAAAGAGTACAAGATTATATCAAGATGATTTTTGACCAAAAGATAAGAATATTTGATGTTATGTTGAAATGAAAATACACTATTCTTAGGGCTAGCGTAAACCAATCTAACACTCCATCCACCATTTTTCTTTTATGTTAGATGTAATGTTGGAGTATGGAGCTTCATCTCTGGCTGTTAGTTCACTTAGATGATACAAAACAGACTCGTGGTCAAAGAAGAGGCTGTTATTTTACCAACATCATAAGAGAGCTGAAAAATGAAGACTAATATATTTTAAGCCAAATTTTACATCTGATACAACCATGATTAATCAATGGAAGTCACTTGCCAATTTAGGGGATGAAGGACTTGCCCTCAATTTACGATACATGGCGATCGGAGAATAATTTCAATCCCGTAGCTTTCAATTTCAAATTTAGTTGAACGCGGTCGCAAAAATTATAAAGGAATGTTGCAAAGCAATCGTTGAGCAGTTGGTTCTATTGCTTATTAAAAGCCTCGTTGAGCTAAGGAAAGGTTAGAGATTTCTATCTCACGCTTTGGATGCCATTTATGGCAAACATATCACAATCAGAAAGCCGAAAAATGGTGAATCATGTTATTATAATTATAAGCATACCCTCTCGATAATTTCACCAGCGATTGCGGATCCCGGATATCAGATCGATGTCTGCGTGGAGTGTTGAATAAAGGTACCTTACATGCAGCTATCGAAAAAGGGTCTGTAAATCTTCCAAACAGCGACTTACTACTAAATGGAGATGTTGTACCTTACGTTTTATTGGGAGATAATGCTTTAGCACTTAAAAGCTTCAAAATTACAGGCAGAACTGAGCTTAAAGGATATTCGAAAACCTAGAAGTGGACACAACGCTACTGTTTCAGGTAAATCGGTTAGGGCAATTTTCCCAAACATTAATAATTCTTGTGAGAAGGTAGGATTACGAAGTACGGAAAAATGGATTACAAGGTGCGATGAGAGAACAAAGTGCGGCGGGATTACAAAGTGATACACTGCCAAGGCCAAGTAAATTTGCACAAAACAAAAATAAAAGAAGAGTGACAATAAAAATCTTGATGAAGCTGGGTTTTTTTGTTCAAAAATGCACGCTTGAACCAAAGGAGGTTTAGTTGAACTATATCCTTGTCAACGGACTCATTGTCAGACTGGCTAGACAAATGGAAGCGAAGGCATAGTGTAACTTTCAAAACTGTTTCGGGCGAAGAAAACAGTGTTTGTAATTGGAAAGTCTACAAAGCCTCGTTGTTTCAAGGAAGTTAAAAATTTCATCTAACATCACAAAAATGGGATGTTGGATGAAGTGTTGGATCGATTTGCGTCGGTCTTATAACAAAATCGTGTGCGTTGAAAACCTTAGAAGGAAATGACAGTTGTCTCCCTAATTCAAATCTCCGTAATTCCAATATTTTCATAATTATTTGACTGTAAAAGTTTTGGCATGTAACACATAACAAATTTACCTGTCAAATTCCATTAACCCAACAGAAGGAAAGTTACTACTTTATTCCCAGGGCTTGTTATTTTTTAATTTCGTATTGAGAGAAAACCTAAACAAGGCAACAGGCTCCCTGTAAAACCCTTAAATCGAATCGTAGAAAGGTTACCTACTTCTTCCTACATTTCACTATTCTTATTTTGTAAAAAGAAATCAACAGATAACATTAAAATATCATGCGCAAAATTAAGCAGGTGTCAAGTCAGAAAACTCCATCCTCCAATTAAGAATGTCAAAGGTTTCCCCTACACGAATTGGAAGACAGATACTTATCAATCCACAAGGCGGAAACGATCGCCATAGGAGCAACACGTGACTCATCGAACACATTCTTATAACAATAACAGTAGTAAAAATAACAAAAATAACAACGACAACAACAACAACGACAAATCACGACGGCAACGACCGCGTGTCAACAATGACAATAATTATTGGTGATTTGTAAAATAGAAAAATGTAAAGTCATACGTTTCAATTTTTTTAAATAAAAATTTAGTTTTACAAGTGACATATATACAAAAATCTTTTTAAAATTGATTTAACTTATTATCTTCTTTCGATAAACCAAAACCATCAAAGTTTCATCCATAAAGACACTATCCGAAAGCGACACCTTCTGAATTCTATCAAAAGCCTTTGTCATCCTTTTCTGCAATTGTAAATGTCATAGAATTTTAAAACGCAAACTTTTCTCCAGATATTTTTCGATTTCATTTAAAGTTTATGAAACATAAAAGCAAAAACAAGTTCTTAATCGTCGAAGCCATCACAACCATCACAATCTTCACATGCATCCAAAAAACAACAACAAGCTAAACCAGCACACATACCTGCACAGCAAGCAGCTTCTGTATTATTTTTACCTCGACCTCTTGAATTATCAGTGGTATGTACTGTTTGTGCTGCCGGTTGATGTACTATGATCGTTTGATGTGTAGGCTGTTGGGGCGGTGGCATTTGTTGGTTATATGCTGGATGTATTGGGTAGCCAGGCTGTTGTGGTTGGTAACCATACGTTTGCTGCTGTGGTTGCTGTCCATGTTGAGGGTATGGACTAAGTGGTGGTGGTTGAGAATAGTCAGGTGGTGGCGGATAATTTTGCGGTGGTGGCGGATAATTTTGTGGTGGATATCCTCCAGGATTCATTTGAAATTGTTGTTGAATCAAGATAACAAAATGTCTGGATTATTTTTTAATAACAGTGTTAACCTATTAACTTGCATTTACGTCGTTTTCTTCTCGTTAACCGATTTCTTCCATATGGTCTTCATGAATCATAAAACATATTCAATTATTAATAATATGCGAATCCATTGATATTTTCATTTATTAGTGTAAAATAAAAAAATTCCTATGTTAATACAATAATTATGTTACCATGGTTACACGAAGTTTACAATATTAAGCACGAAGTACAAAACACAAGAAAGCCATGGAACTGCGAAGGTTACATATTCAATTTTTATATCGCATTATCTAACATTAATCTAGCGTTTTCATCAATGTTTTTAAATAACCATGGCGTTATATGAATTACTTTTGAAAAAAAATTAACTTTTAAACTCACGTAGCAATTTTCGCGAGATCAAATTTCGCGCCTTTGACAAAAAAAACATGCGCGGAAATTAGTTATAACATTCTAAAGAAAATACAAAAAGATCGAGATAGCGCGATTTCGAGATAGCGAAATTACACCAAAAGAAAATATGACAATGTTTTTTCTTTTATTTCTGAGTTGCGGTATAACTCAAAAATAAAAGAATAACCTCTACCTTCGAAAACGTTTTGTTGAAAACAATATAAACACAGGTTGGTACAAATTCACCAAGTCTCTTTTTCGTAGGGAATCCTTTGCTAACAGAAAATCATTCGTCTGTGAATTCGGCAACATTTTAGGCTTTGTCATCAATTTCCTCACTAAACAGGATAGCCATTTAGGTTTGAAACACCGTTATCAGCGAACTTATTTTATTTTTATTTTTTTGCGATTGATTTAAAAACATTAGCTAAGATTCATTGTTCTAAGCATTTAAATTTGACGGTTTTGAGGACCCGACCACAAAAGCGAGAAAATTTGATGCAACAAAGTAGATCACGTCTGCAGCAATTTAATAGATCAAAACGCCAGTCATTTTTATAGATAAATTATATTTTGTCTATTTCTACAACAAGTAAATATTGTCGTCAATTCTCAAAACACACTAAAATTTGACATGGACAAAAATCGTTAAAATTTTTCAACTTTTAACATCCATTTTTTCAAGCTTTTCCGTCACTTCTTCTTTTGCGTCCTTGTTCTTCTTCTTTCCTTTTCCTTTTCCTTTCGCATCTTTCTGTTCCTCGATTGGGGCAGGTTTTACAAATTTTATTAATTCAAGATTTCCCATAAAAGGTCGAAGGAGCTCTGGAACTACCACGCCCTCCTCGCACTGATTGTTCTCAAGAATGCAACATATGACACGTGTTGTCGCACACATAGTAGCGTTCAGCATATGACAGAACTCAGCCTGTTAAAAAAACCCAAACGAGCAATAATAGAAATAATTCCTTTGAAGCAGGCCAAATAAAATATACAGACAAAAGCAAACCTTATCATTCATTTTCTTTGTCTGTCCAAACCTCACAAGAAGACGCCTAGCTTGATAGTCTGTACAATTGGAACAGGAACAGAGTTCTCTAAATGCTCCACTGCCAGGAAACCAAGCTTCCAAATCCAACTTCTTCGCAGCAGCATTGTTCAGGGCTCCTAAGGTGAGATATTCAAATTATTTATGCTAGTGAACAGGGTCAAAGATTCTAATCATTATGGTGCGTGATCGAGGTAAAAGATTCAAAGGACTATGCGTGTGACCAAGATAAGACATTGTAATCGTTTACACTTGTCAACAAGGTCAAAGATTTTAATTGTTGTGGATGATCAAGGTAAAAGAATCGAAAAACTATGCGTGTGAGCAAGATAACACATTGTAATCATTAATGCGTGTGACCAAGGTAAGAGATTTTAATCATTAATGTAAGTGATCAATGTAAAGCAATCTTTGAAAAAAATATAAAAATACCTAACTCGCATTTCACACTTTTCTGTCTGTCTTGCAAGTTCACCTACACTGATGTCTGCCATTTCTTTTAAACGTTTTTGTTATAATTTTCTCCGTATTTCAAAGTTCATTATGAGCACAAACACTAGGAAAGGTGTAGGTACAATCGTAGCGAATGTTAAACATTCATACTTTTCCAAGGTTTTTAAGTCTTCCCTACACTTTTTAAACAATTCTCGCATTTTTTACCAAACATTGTTTACGAAAAAATGCCCTAAAAATTTTTTAGACATTGTGTACATGGAGTGGTTAGCTCATACAGGTGAATTTTTTATTTACAAAAGTAACCATTTATACTAACATTCTCTCCAACTCAATTGTGTAGCTATTGTTTAAAATTTTGGCCATTTTTTTAAGCGATTCCTTAATTTTCGACTTTTTTAAAAAACAATGTAGTATATAAACTCATTCGAAAATGTTTACCTGACACAATGCCAACGATACGATACGGAATATTCAACGCCTGATAGAATTCTTCGGCGTTTTTGGTCATGATTTCCAACATTTTCCAGGACTCATTATCATGTGGTGAACATATCACAAACTGCTCAACCTATCAAAAGATTGGAATCGAATAGAAATTCTCAATCTTTCTAAGCAAGAACATTTTCCAGGTACTATTGATGCCAACACAAAACTACAACTTTTTTTTTTCAAATTGATGGACGCGAAGAATATAGCGCATATCTCGACCGTACGACCCAACTTCTAAAATTACAAACCTTTTCAAATTGATGGACGCGAAAAATACCCCGCGTATCTCGACCGTGCGATCCGACTTCTTGCCTGAAACACGTGGAGATACCGCAGTACTTCTTGGGAAGCTCATGTGTGTCCATCCATTCTCCACGGTGGAACGCAGCGATTGGTTGTTCACTGGTGGCTATCAGATACTTCTCTTCTACAGACTGGTCATCCTCTTTTTCGCTACCTTTACCAACCACCTTAAATGTAAACACTGTCATTACACTTTTTTTAATTTAAAGGGATCCTGAGGTAGAAGTAATGTTAGAATTATGTTAGAGTTAAAAAGAGATATGCAAACTCATCTTTAGTCATCATCAAAAGTCCGATATTTTTTGCGATGCAATACGACAGAGACCTCGACACAACTAATGTCTCTAATTTGTTGTTTTACCACGCGTAATTGTTCATAAATCGTAAATTTAATTTTGATGATTTCTGCACAACAATACTCTCAATAAAGAATTAGACCAACCTTGTACAGCTCCTCGTCAAACTGACTAAGTTGGGCTACTTCTTGCATAACTTCTTTTCTCATGAAGAACGGCGTGTAAAGAGGCGTAAACCCGTTAGCCGTAAGTTTACTGACAGCCAGATTCACCAGCGCTTGTTGTAATAAAACACCTGGGCCCTAGAAAACACAAGTATATCCATCGAATAAAAAACTCCTGTTGTCATTATATATTCCTCTTAAGAAGATTTGTATCCATTTTTTCTGTGAAAACATAATATTGTCCGGAGTTAAGAGCCAAACATATCTACATTCGCAAAAATTAAATTTTTTGTTGACTAAATTACTTAAAACAGTTATCATAAATCTTTATTGCATACGTATTATACACATACGGTGCGAAGAAGTTTTACTTGTGCACGGTTTAATGTCTGTCAAGATATAATTATAGAACAAGTTAATGTAACGCGAACTTATATTTTTACCTTCAAAAAATAGCCTCTATTGCCAGCCACACTTGCTCCCCGTTCGTAATCCACACCATCGATCATGTGAAGTAAATCAACATGGGAATACTTTTTGCGTGTGCTGCAATCACCAACCACACGACATATCTCATTTTCGTCCTAAACAATAAAAAATCCAAATTGCATGTAAAAAACATCAGTTGTAATGCGTTGTACTTATTTGTGTAAATATAAAATGCCCTAATGTTGCCATGGTTACAACACAACCAAGATTTTTTAGTTTTTTTATCATCTCAGAATTAACTGTGACTCACCTCATCATTACTGACGACAACACTCTCGTGCAGCCAATTCCCAATTTCAAACAGACTGGAATGTCTAATTTTTTCACACTCTTGTCTCTCTGTTTCACATTGTTGCATATTAGCATCTATTAATGTTCGAATCTTTTTTATTTGTGTTACTGTAAGTTTCTATGACAACAAAAAACAATGCGTAAGACTATTTTAGGATAGTTAATTATTATCACAAGATAGAAGATGCAATTCAAGAATATTGAAAATAATATATCAGTCTGTGATGGCAAGAACATTAATTGAAACAGATATGTTAATGTGCATAATCCAGGAAGTGTGCTTATTAAATCTATTGAACTACAACAAACCAGGTGTGCCTAGGCTTGAGTCACTCTTTGCTGAGAAGTGACATTTTCTAATTTTTTCGCTTCTTTGGGTCAAATAGCACAACATGCTGTGCGCACGTGAAAATATTCTGTGTTAATTAAAAGATGCATGCAGTATAGATTTCTTTACCTTGTATAACATTTTATCGTTTTTTTTTTTTTTTTTTACTTAAAAACATTACCTTTGATTACACACAAGAAATTGAGGAATTTGGAGTAAATTTTAGCCAGTTTTGAGAACTTTTGCAAAATTTTCTTGCTCCCCACCACCAATCCAAGGTCCTCCAGATACTAAACTTTTTTCACCAACAAAAATTATCTGCTGGGCCTGTGTGCCTATTTAGAAGGGGTGAAGGGTCCAAATATTTCAGACGTTTTTCTACCCTTTTGGTAATAAAAGACTAATCTTGTTTTTTGTGATATTTTCACTATTATTTAAAGCATAACAACATGAGTGAAACTTTTTATAATACCAAGATTACCTGTAAAATTTCAGGATTAAGCTCTTGTAATTTATCTGTGCTCTCAAAACCATCTGGCAAAGTATCATCATTCCCAACTGGTTCTTTGCTCTAAATGAAACAAACATATAACAAAATTTAGCACCAATACCAAGCCAGCAATATGCCATTTTAGAAGACAATTATTTATAAAAAAAAATTTTGGGGGGTTGTAGGTGTTTCAAATTATTGACACAATCCATCGGCTGTTAAATGCTAGCAACTTTACATAAACACATGTAGAGGATTTACCTTCATCTTTAACCCAATGGTTTTACTACATAGATTTTTTAACTTATTCCAATTATCAGCTTGAAATCTCACTAAAAGAAAAAAATGCTATCACAGCAGGTAGGTCAAATTGTTAATAAGTACTTCAATGAAATGCAAAAAAATCTAAGTCAGGGGTTAGCAGAGATGTGGTTAGCACAATCAGTTTTTAGTTGACAAACAAACTACTTATACCTGAACCCATATTGATTACTTTATGACTGGTTTGAAATAGGACCATACAATGACATAACAGTTTTGTGTGTGGTCACCCTACCTTAAAAAAACCTAAAATATTGATAAACAGAAAATACCTGTACGTAACAACCTGGGACAACAAGGGAGTCCACGCATGTGCAAGTACAACTCTCTACTTTATTGCACAAGTTTGAGGAAAAATTTATGTAGATTTATCTATTTATTTGGGAGTGTAAGGCACTGGATCAACAAATTTAGCATGTCAAACTTATTACATCTTTATAAACGTTAAATTATAAATTACATCCTATTCTGACAAAGAGTATGTCATAGATAAAAAAAAATTTGTTTTGAAGAGAAGTTTTGGAGCTTTAAGGGTCCTACGTTTGAACATAAATTAATTACATCATTAACAAGTTACCCCCATTCTCCTCACTGTAGAATTCTACTGTATACTTTTAATTATTTTTAAAAAAAGTTTAAAATGCACGGTATGTGGGTTAGATACACCGATCATGGTCTGCTGGCCGTAAGTGTCATTACTTCTGGTGTTGGCATTGGTGGCATGCTATCCGGAATTGGTATACCATTGGCCGTAGCCATGGGAGGCATCACCATAGCTTATTAAGATTGTTTGTGATACAGTTTGCAGTCTCCCATAAGGAGTTTTATTAAACTTGTGTACAGGAATATTGGAGTAAAAGCCCCATGCTGCATCATTAATAAACACTCTTGCCCCTAAAAAAGACTTTCGGCTTACACAGCTTTTGTTGACAGACTTAATTATTATTACTATTATTTACTCAGGATAGCCTCTTCAGTTCCTATTGGTACTGCTATCAACGAGGGTCCTGCGAAGGGGGTCCTAGCGCATTTAAAGCTCCCATTTGAGCTACGAAAGTCGTGAAAGCACAGCAATCGCTCAACTAGACAACCGCCTAAGATATCAATCCTATTCTCATGCTGAACGCTAAGCAGAAAGGATAGATTCACACTTTTATAGTCTCTGGCATGACTCGGCCAGAGTTTGAACCCAAGACCTCCCGCACTGAAAGCGAACGCTCTACCACAAGGCTATCAGTCGGTAAAAGTGACGAAGTGAAAGTGTTGACATAAAATCTGTGCTCTTCCTACTTTGTGTTACTCTGCGTTATTACTGAAAAGTGCTTTTTAATTTTTTAAATGAATGCGTTTTTGGGTGGTGAGACAGTTTATGTGCCTTATCGGCACCTCGTAATATTAATAATTGGCCAGATGCCAACAAAAAACCCTAGAAATTATCTCTAAACATCAATTGGCATCCCTTGACCAACTCATAAACTCAGTCCATAAGTCAGGACACGAACATAACATATTTTTTATGGTGGCCTAAGTGTTGTTGAGAGACAAAGAGACAATTGATAGTACCGATGATAATAACCACGATAACTAAGGCAAACAGATTTAACACAGCAAGAATTTTGTCTATAGTATCTAGAATCTGGTCTATGTTTTTAATTAACCCATAAAATATAGCTATCAAGACTTTTCCAAAAAAAAATCATAAACAACTTTTTAAGCTTTTTAATGAATTCAACTTGTTTCTTGGCAGGAGGTATATAGCTAGGCTTTAAGATAAGGTTTTCAATGACTGTCAAACAACTAATAAAATCTCACGTTTTCTCCATTTTGTATCTGTGTCAACAACTTTGTCAACAAGAGTAACATCTTTAAACCTTTTGCTTTGATTTTCTCTTATTTTCTCAGGACATCCACCCTTGTCAGCGCGAAAAAGCTCTAAATCCAATACCATATTGTAAGAAGTGAGTGTTAAATTTCTGAAATAATTTCTGTTAAAGGTAATAACTTGGTGTGCTCCTGCTGTAAAGATCGAAGGAAAAGTCTGATGAAATCCAGTCAAAAACTTTCTCGAGACAGACATTCAGGTGAAGTGGCAACATTCCCTAATCATTGGCTGTAACCACCACGTGAAAAGGAACACGACCTCGCTAATTCAAATGTTTATTTCATATAAGTTGCATGCGAACGCCAACATTATCGATTATCAAAAGGAACAAAGGTAAATAGATCGCTTTTCTATTTCTAAACACTAGGTTA
Source organism: Hydractinia symbiolongicarpus (assembly GCF_029227915.1). Classification (NCBI taxonomy): domain Eukaryota; kingdom Metazoa; phylum Cnidaria; class Hydrozoa; order Anthoathecata; family Hydractiniidae; genus Hydractinia; species Hydractinia symbiolongicarpus. The sequence continues at coordinate 3,104,859 of NC_079882.1, read as the reverse complement.
AAAAAACTTGTAGATTTGAGGTACAAAAATAATCACAAAAATTCAACTATTTTGGAATAAAACACTTTTGGGACATCGAGTCGATAAGAACTGCGATCTTTTTATCATACATCTAAACTACTTTCCTGCATGAATGAGTGTTCGCTCCCTGGTTCCTTCGCAACTTAGTTTTTTCCCACACGAAACCAGCAGAACGATTGATTTTTAAATCCTTTAGTTTTGCTATAGCATTTATAAAATTGATTCTTGGTTTGCTAGCCTTAAAAATTAATTAGGCGACAAGGTGCTTGCATCAATAAGTAAATGTTTCGTTTTTCCCGTTGATGCGAATTTCGTTTTCATTCAAAATTCCTTACACATAAGGTATCACCTGTCCGAATATCAGAAAAAATTCTTCTGTCATCATATACAAGGGAAGAAACCTCTGTAGTAACAAAATTACCGCGAAATTTTGGAATTAACTTTCATGGTTAAATCTTTTGAGATATTTTGGTGGTTTCGAGAATTTCAATATTTCGCAGAAATAAACTTTTGCAATAAAAACCGAAATTTGGCAATATAAATTAGACAATATTTTGATACGAAGCTGTACGAGCGAATCAAGGTCCTCTTAAAAAGATCATTTCTCTTTAGGTACAGTGGACTCTCAATATAACAAACCCCGAATATAGTGAACATCTTGAAATAACGAACCAAATTGTATAAACCGCGAAATCTTGCAAAAAGTAATAACATTCAATTCATATTAAAATTTGCCATACTGACATAGCGCAAAAATTGTTTATAAAAACAACATAAATAGTTCAAGATGACTATTCCTGTTTTAAAAGTTACGCTTACAGCAGGAGGGTAGCTTTGAATGACGGAAAAAAGTACCTTCACAATTTTAAAGGCTCCTTAAAGTCGGCGCAAATGCATCTAACCACCGAGGTTACATTTTATCCAACGATTGTTATTTTCGATTTTTTTAATATTGGATAAATCCCGATGGTTTCACTCCACCACACTTCCACTCTCAATAAAAATGTTAGGGGAATAGTTTATTGAGAACGTCGTCCTTTTTTATTAATTTTGAAAGCTCGCAAATTTATTCAACAGTTCATCCAACATGGGAAATTTACCTGATGCTGGATCAAAGTTCGATGCATTTGCGTCGTCTCTTAATCTTCATGTACTCAATTTATTTCTTTTTCATGATTAAGTAAGAAAATCGAATAAAATTTGAAAATGGAAGAATAGTCAAAAATAAATAAACACGATGTTTTCTACAAAAAGCATAAAATTACAAATATATTTCTTTATAGATAGCAAACTAAACTTCCAACAACAAAAACAACAACAACAAAATTATATTAATAAAACGCTTTCAACTTAAGATCTAACTCCCACTTCATGGTAGTGAACTTAATGTAAAATTTTGTAAACTTTCTTCGGATAACCGTCGTGACAGAATCCTCACTGTACGTAATGTTGTAATTTTACGTTGAAAACAATAGACATGCGCACTTAGTCAAATAAATCCAAAAATCTGTATAAATTTAAATAATAAAATGCGCGCGCACAAAAATCCTCAAACCTTTGTAAACATTGGGAAGTCATTTGTGTTTATCACAGACAGGAACGAAAAAGTAAGGAAAAAGTGTTAAAGAAAATAAATAAAAAATTGTCTATATATCCAGTTCTTTCAACAATTCCCCAATTTTAATCAGCACATGTTCATCAAGATTTATTTTCCCCATATTCTCTTCAAACAGCGACTTCAACATTCTTACTTTCTCAAGTCGGTGCGAATCTAAAGGGAAACCTTCGTTTAATAAGTACGTCTTGCTGTAAATATTAAATCATTCATGGTCAGTCCCAGAAGGCTTTGTGTTTAAACAAAACCATATTTCAGTAACGTTGTAGAAAACCATAACCTCCTACATAACTCCGTTTTGGCTTAGCTCAACTACACTGCTTCTATTACCTTCACTAACTATTAATGTTTTAATTGGATTAAAAAATTATAACACTGAAATTAGAAGCAGCTAATTTTGCATTCATAATTACTCGATTGGCGGTTCAAAATCTTAAAAAGTCCTTCCAAGCCAAGTATATACAAATAATAATAACGTTTTTGATTTTGCAGCCAAAGGTCTATGCATTTTTAAGTTTTTTAAAGAATTCACAACATTGAAGTGAAGGCTATTAAATGAGACAACGTATTTTTCAATACAGTATAAGGTGTCCACTCAATATTAACTGATTATTTTTTACTTGACATTCATGGACATCCTGCAGTAGAAATTATGCAATTCAAACATCGTAAGTGAAACAATTATTAAAAACGAACAAAATCTTCTGTCTTAAGAAGAAAACCCGCTTGATTTAAAACCTCAAGTAATTCGAATGCATTTCCTTGTGGTCAAAATAAAAATAACAAACACGGGTAGCTAAATAAAAATCAGAAACACGGATAGCAAACATAGGTACTCACCGTCATCTCGACCAGGTAGAACTTCTTTATCGGCTATTGCATCATTAACCGACGTTACCAAATCGCTGTCTTTTTCATCACTTGACGATACGTCTGTTTCGTCGTCGGATAACACAACAGAATGGGTTGAGGTTTGATTTGTGACGTTCCCTTCATGTAGAAATTCTTTCCTATAGGATTCTCCGGTAACACTTCGGTTTTTCTCATTAACCGTATCATTCTCTTTATTCATATGTTTTTCGTGTCGAAAGAAATCAAAAGAACTTTCAACACTGGAAAACATTCTTTGACTTTCCTGAACACTGTCGGCATCAGACGGCTGATTGACGTCAATTGTGTGAGCTTCGTTGTCCTTCTTAGTGCCTTTCTGATAATTCTGATAAAATTCTGCATCTCTTTCAATTGGTATAGTGTCAGCTAACTGGCACGAATCAACCGAATTGTTTATAGGATGTTTATACATTGTTTTTCGATCTATAGGAAGTACAACAGGCTTATCGTTTGAATATAGTTCCTGACTTTCAGACTCTAAAGGCTGTGTCTCAGCGGAACGGTCTGGATCATAGGGTGTATTATCAGTGTCTTTTGAAGCATTTTTTATTTTGAATAATTCAAAGTCAAAAGTGCTTCCCATAGTTTCGTCTTCAGTATGAACTTCAGGATTGTCGTCGACTTTTAAATCCGAAGTCGATTTCGTCGGTTGCTCTGTGATAGATTCTTCTTCAACGACATATTTATACGGCTTATTAACATCAACCATATTTCCACTTTCAGGCATCTCGTCATATAAAAGGTGCAAGCTACCCACATTTTCGGTCTTTGCCACGTCTTCTGAAACATTTTCCATCTCTTTCTCTACCAAAATGTCTTGATTATCAGAATTATCTTTCCCTTTACAAACTAAATTATCTTCTTTAGTAACGTCTAAACTTAAATCTTTTTCCCTTCGATAAAATGGAACACTTTTCAGGCTGTTATCATAACGAATAGGACTGCATGCCATGTCATAACTGCTTGTATCCACATTGACATCTTTCTCTTCTTGATCAGAGTGAACATTTTTCAAGTCATTATTAGAAGGCATAGGACTGCATGCCATGTCCATAGCTTCATAACTGCTAGTCTCCACATTAAAATCTTTCTTGTCTTGATCAGACAGAACGTTTTCCAAGTTGTTAATAGAAGGAATAGGACTGCATGCTACATCATTAGCTTCATACAAGCTCTCGCACTTTGCAGTACGATCCGATGTTTGATGATGAGTTGAAGCTATATTACCATTTCTTGGTGAGTATATCAAAGGTGAAGAAACACCTGAACATCCGTCATTATTGCTCAAGTCTTTTCTACTTGAAACTTTCTGATGTTCGTCTGCTTCAAATTCACACGAACTAACTTGACCGTCAATGTCGTTTGATTTGTTTAATCTTTGTGTTACACTATCAATTTTCTCGTATTCAACAACAGCATCATAATTCATGTCATCTTTCCCGGCATCCTCTTCAATATAACTCTCTCCAAAAGTATCGGGAAAATTATCCACTTCATCTCTGTTCTCAACGGAAGGTTGATCATAAAAATCGGAAGTATCCCGCTCGTCTTCTGACAGTTCACTCTTCAAATCACCATCTTTCTCTGCTTTCTCCACCCCCCCTGTTCTTTTAAATGAGACATCATTCGATCGTGAGTAAAGAAGGTTAAGAACTGGTGTGCTTGAGCTTCTCTCGTCGATTCGATCCCCCTCATTGGAAACTTTACCGTGTGGATCTATGCTTGAGTAGAACGGACTAACGGGAGGAGTCCTGTAAAGCTTTCCAAGATCCCTAACAACTTTTGGTGTAATGTTATGATTTTTAAGAGGACTACAAGCAGTGTCAGCAACCTCGCATATACTTTCGTTTTGATTTTTATTATCTTTGTCTAATTTACCGGAGGCGTTAAAACCAGTTCGAATCTCGCGTTCGTAAGTGTTAGTCGTTGAATTCAAGTTGTTCACATTATTTTCGCTATGATTGTTATTTGATTCACAATCACTCTCCTCAGCGTCAAAACATGAAGCATTAAACAGGTTGCTATTTTTATGGTCATTCGAAACAATGTCACAAGATATGCTTTGAACACTCGAATTGGCAGTGCTCTTTTTCTCGATTTCTGGTACTACTGCACTTTCCTCTGAAATGTTTTCCACGTTTCTAAACCGATGAAAAAAAACAGCATGAAACTTCATAATACACATGCAAAATGCATTTTCAATGAGCGTATACGTTAAAAAATTGAAAAAAGCAACAATAAAAAGACATTAGACGATGCAAAAAAGATTTCATACTTTACCTCAAAAAACTTTTGAACAGATAAAATTTTAAACACCCTTCCTGACATTTTAATAAATTTTCCTAACCATATGCTTTATTTATAGTTTATGCCCACCTTATATATGCAAAAAGATAATTTAATAGTGAAATTTGTGAACATTTCGCCTCAATAAAAAAAATCTTTAAAAGTGTTTACAAAAAGAAAAAAAATTACGTTGAAGACGACGCGTTGTCTGAAATCTTTAAAATATTTAATTCATCAGCTAATTTATCAGATCCTTCGCGACTCTCTGATTGGCTCAACACTGATCGAGTTGAGCAATCCACAGTGGCATCATTGCTTTTTGATTGGTGAACCTCTTCGTTGGATAGATCACTGCTGACTTCAGTACAGCTAAAAAAAAGTAAAGTAAAAAAGACATGATTCCATCAAAGCTTTTGAAAATCGCACTAAAACAAATTTTGTTGAACAGTTTTTTGACATCGCACTATTTATTCTCCAAAGTAGTTGTTGAGCACAGTCATATAAAAAATACGATAAATGTAAAAACGAAAGGGAGAAACAATAACAAGAAGAAGAAGAAGAAGAGTCAAACCTTTGATGATGTGCCGAGTTTGTTGTCTTATGAAGCGAGGAAGTGTTTGATGATGCAGAAGTTTCTGATCTCTATAAAGAAACGCCCTTTTTAAAAAGTACTTGCAAAGAAGCCATTTGCAGGAGAAATCAAAAAACATTTCTAAGGAATTACAAAAAATGCTGGCATAAAAGGGTTAACAATGCCAGTTTAAAATTGATTACAAAATATTTTCTTACGTCACTGCTGCTTTTTTGTTGTTTCTTAGTTCTGGAAAACGTCCCATCACAATTTCTTTCTTGAGTCAACCTTTGATTGGCAAGAAGTACCTAACACAAGAAAGAAACATCTTACTAAAAACTGGTAATTCCATCTTAACTATGTTCAAACATTCCGTGATTTTATATTTTATAGGCTTTCCATTCCTTGCTTCTCGACTTGTTTAAGTCTATACAAGGTTTAATTTTCAAGATGTTAAGAATAATGATGAGAAACCCTACCCAAACAGTCTAAAAGTTTTGTACAGCCAGGAATGTCAATTTTCACAAGAAATCACGAACCAAAAAACTACAATTTTTATCAATAAACGTTGTTTTTTTATCAGGACCAATACAAGCATTCCTGTTTACCTATCATTTGATATTATTATTATTATTATCAACCTCAACAGTACCCCTGTTACCAAACGTTACTAATCTCAATATCTTGTACTCGTAAAAGGATTACAAGTCTTTAAGTTTACAAACATTTAATAAGCAATAGAGAAACAACACGTTGAGACAACGAAAAAAACCACGATATAAAGTTATTGAAATATTGGAAATGGCTGTAATTCTAATGACTCAATAAAAAAAGAATGGCGTGAACGCAAAGAAGATATTATGTAAAGGGGGTTAATTTTCCGCGTGACTAAGTTCCAAATTTTGCAGAAATTGGCGAAATGAGCTCAAGTTAAATCCGTAGGAATGGCTACTTTGTAAAAATTAACGCAATTATTAACGCTTAGAGTATGTCTTCTCGTGTTTATTATACGAGAGGGTAAAGAATCACAAAGAAAAAAATTAACTTGGTTAGCTTTTCTTTATTAAATTTAATTAGTGCTCAGGTACAGTCGCTCAAAGTTGGAGATTTTTTGGCATTTTAAAGTCAAAAAAAAATACCTGCGCTTGAATAATTTCGTCATCAAATTCATCATTTTTATCATCAACTGCTTCTTGAGTAAACAACTGATCATGATGGCTCACACCGTAAATACCTACATACACAGGAGAAGTAAACACAACAAAAATATTAAAAAAACAGAGCTTTCGTTGTGTTGCAGGTGTATAGTGCTGAACAAGAAAATACCTACAAGTAGAACAAACACATCACACCATACGTAATCTCAATAGGTAAAGTCACTTCTAGGATTACTAAGTCACGTTTTGCTATGCTGAAACTATTGCTGTTGCATGCAATACAGAGAGGTCAAAATGCTTTCTTTAAAAAACGAAGGACTTACAAATTGCAAAAAACACATGAAAAATTTAGGATTTATACGGTGTATCAGACTTTGGACAGATTTTTTGTCTACAAGCTTCATTGAAGCACATGATTAAGTGCTTGTGATTTCAGAAAATTTCAGAGAAAAGAAGAAAAGAACCAAAAAATGTCGTACATTTTTTGATTTGTGAGCCAACCCTAATACTGTCTTACATTTTTTGTTTTCCAAATATTTTAAGTGTTTCAGGAACGACTCGTCATTCTCGCTTTGGTGTTTGTGCATTTGTTTAAGTTGCTGTTGTGTGGTCGACTCTCTCGGATCGTCCAAAACAAACAATTCACGTAACTCGTGGTTAGTAAAATATCTAGAAGTGATAAAAAATATTGCGGAATTAGTATAAAGAGTTTTTGACGTCACTTAAGAAATTGATAACAACTCCGTTAACTCCTCAGCACTCCTCAAAATTCATGTCCCTAAATAAAGGTTTTGATAAAAGAATTCTGTCAATTTAGACTATATGTCCAAATTGACAGAATTAATCAACTATTTTTACATGTAAGAATGCATTTCTTTACTGTTAAAACAAAGTTGGGGTTGCCATCTCCTGAAATCTTATGGCAGCTAAGTAGCAAGCATTTAGTGGTTAAAGGGGTAATGTGAATACAATTGAGGACTTTACAACCCGACTGATTCTGTTGGCAGAGAATGCAATAAATTGCAAGTCAGACAATGAACCTGTAAGTCAGACAATGCACTTGTAAGTCACACAATATAACTGTGAGTCATACAATGTACCTGTAACTCATACAATGCACCTGTAAGTCAGACAATGAACCTGTAAGTCAGACAATGCACTTGTAAGTCACACAATATAACTGTGAGTCATACAATGTACCTGTAACTCATACAATGCACCTGTAAGTCAGACAATGAACCTGTAAGTCAGACAATGCACTTGTAAGTCACACAATATAACTGTGAGTCATACAATGTACCTGTAACTCATACAATGCACCTGTAAGTCAGACAATGAACCTGTAAGTCAGACAATGCACTTGTAAGTCACACAATATAACTGTGAGTCATACAATGCACCTGTAAGTCAGACAATGAACCTGTAAGTCAGACAATGCACTTGTAAGTCACACAATATAACTGTGAGTCATACAATGCACCTGTAAATCAGACAATGCGTCTGTAACTCAGACAATGTACCTGTACGGGTTGTTAGAAGCGCCAGTTGTTTGCTTCATCAGTGCATTCTTAAAAATTTGTTTTCTGTAGATCTTCTCCTCCACTGATCCACAAGTGATTAAACGATATATTATCACATTTTTCGTTTGACCCAGTCGATATACTCTGAAATAAAACAAACATTAAATGTGGGACAAAGCAAAGTTAGGGCCAAATAAACCCTAATTCCCATAAAAATATAAAGAAGTTTTGAGCAAGAATAAAAAAGACATCGAGTCTTGTTAAAGAAAAGCCTAGTAACTCAGGTGTTTCATTGTTGTTGTAACTTTCTCATAAGGTTAATAAATAAACAACAACCTGTCCACGGCTTGTGCATCTGTTCCTGGATTCCAACTTGGATCAACTAAGGTGGTAGTAGAGACAAGACTGAACTTAGTTGCAATTTAATTGTTATGCAGATTAAATTCAACACTATACTTACATATGACAAGTCTATCTGCGCCAGTAAGGGTTAAGCCAACGCTACCAACCTAGATACAAATAAAATTGAAATATAACGTCATGAAGAACATTTGAATGTTTTCCGTAAAAAATACTTTAACTCGCAGCACAGATAGGCTGACCTTCAGAATATGATTTTTCATGAATTTTTAAATTTTTAATATATTTTTATCTGTACTTAATATTTTTTGTGTTTTTAGGGATATAGGTTTTCGAGGCCATCAAATTAACTGAAGTAAAATTTCAAAGCAGTGGGAGATTTCCATGTGAACAAAATGTGTTTTTGTCTCAGTGCTTATGCTTGAACGTCACACAAACGTAGTAGTAGTAGTAGGTACGTGCAGTATCTTTCATATAAGTTTATTTTAATATCCATTTTCATCCTACAAAATACACAGTTAAAATATACACACTAACATGAAAACGAGGTTAGTTTAGATAAATATGTTTGTTTACTTTCATTATTTCTAAAATGTCAAGTAAACCGAACGTTATCAGGATTATTAAAGTTGCTGGTTTAAATTCCTTTGTCGTGTTTAGCTTGCTAGTTTGGATTTTATATTTTGCACCAGCATTGTCTACAAAACTAGTTAGAAACTTTATAAAACCATTTCGATGATTGTTAGTGTATATACTGTATCCGGTGTTATTAATTATATTCTGTTTTTTAAAATATCTGCAAATGTTATGACCGGAGGATGTTGGTGGTATAAGCCCGAAATGTGATTATCTAGGTATTATGTTATACTTCCCACTTAAACGAAGGTTAAAATACCTTTTAATTTTAGGAAGCGTCTTTCAGCTACCTATAGTTACATTTCATAAAACATTTAAGCATAGCTACATTATATTGTTTCTATAAGTATTGCTGGGTGAATTGGTGTCCTACGTGAGGTGTAACCATGGGTACTGTCATTTATTTGTGCATAAAAATATAAAGTTCAAAAGTGAATTTGTTATAAAATGCTTTTAGAGAAACAAATCTATTAGAATTAACGTAAAACATTTTTGTTTTCTATAAATTGTCATAGCACACACACATTTCCGAAGCATATTAAATCATTTTTACCACTTTTATTCTTATAACTTACTGATTTTCATAACGAATATCCCTGCTCCCTGAAAAAAAATTAGGAAATTTTTTTTTCAAACATTACAGATATTTCAATGTCAAAGGGGTGAAAAAGTCGTTACTAGTTTTTAGCTAATGAAGTCAATTGGCGATAAATAAAGAGGAATTTAATAAAACTTAAATATCAGCATACTTAAATAAAATATCACAAAATACCTGTGTAGTCATAAGCATCACGTTGTAGGAAAAGTCGTGTTGGAATTTTTGTATAATTTTCTCTCTGTCCATTGGATTTGAAATAGTGCCATCAACTCTTAATATCTTATGATCCTAAATTTCGGAAATAACATCAAATAAATCATAGCAGTGAAATTTAAACCGAACCAGTCTTCAGCTGTTCGATTTCCTTTTCAACTTCCTCCAGGCAAATAAATCTTTTTAAAAACACAATCCAACATTTTAAATCTCAGGCATAATCCTAACAAGTTGTGTTATCTATTTAAAGTAGCATTTTAAAAAGAAGAATATTTTCAAAATTATGTATTTCCCCGATTGGGAATAACATACTGACATTGCATGCTAGGGTTTCCAAAAATTCCTGTTTTATTGGCGATTAGTTTATTTCAATCCATCAAATTGTTAAAACGAAAATGTAGGTAGCTTAAACCTCATTTAGTAAAATACATCAAATAAGAAAAAGAACTTACAAAACTCAACAACACTTTCTGTATGATGTCAAGCATTTTACGTGATTGGCTAAAAATAACAGTTCTATGATTTTCATCCTTTAAATTTTTCATTAGATACACTAAAAACACCATTTTTCCTGAATCTTCGATTAATTTTTCCACAGGTGGTGCATGTGCAGGCTCTTCAATTGTGCTCTCTGTATCTACATCAGCATCATCGATCTCTATGCCACAAGCCAGCCTGAAACACATGGATTACACATTTATTTGTCTTATTATCATTTCTCTACTACTAGTATGCGTACCAGTCTGGTTTTACAAAATTCTCTGTACGTTTATCATAAGCTAATGGAGTAATTTTAAACAGAAGTGAAAAAAAAAACATATCAGTAATGAAATTAAAATGGTAATCTTAAAATTATAGGGTAGAAGAATGAATATACTGACCTGGTTTCATGTTCCTCTGAACTTGTTAAAAATTTAGAAAGTGTTGACTGCAACCGTGGATGGTCAGATATCTTTTTTAACAAATTCAATTCTGCCAGTGGATTTCTACTTGTAGTCATCAAAGCCTAAAAAAGAATGAAAAAGCAGATTCTAATAAAATGTTCAGCCTCTCCTGATTATCGTCGACATTTTTCTTGTCCTGTCAAAATTCAAATTGTTAAATGAAGTCATATTGCATACCTGTTTTACTCTTTCTGATCGAACAAAACCTTGATACAGTTTCAGTTGTAAGTCAGACAAATAAACCCAAATGATTAAATCGTTTTTTTTAGCTTTGAGTTCGGGAATACTAAAAGAAAAATAATTCAAGAACAATTCTAAAACATAATTGGCACAAAATAGGGGGATAGGTGGGAATGGAACTTACGATTTTGATTGCATAGTGCTACTGTTTTCATCATTATTAGATTTGCCATCTTGTTGATTTGCACCATTCTCCTTATTTGAATTGTCATTGTTTGTGTTCGAAAAAACTTCAGCTTTAGTGCGTCTCAAGAAGTAAGGCTGTATGAGTAATCTTAAGCTTTCTGCAATTTTGTTTCCTACTTCTTGCTCATATCCAGTCGCATCTTTTTCTCTTGCCTGAAAAAGAAGAGCATTCTTGAATAACATTTTATTACAGGTTTGTGAAATGAAAACAAGCAAATCAAAATATCCTCGACTTTTTCTCTGTTTGTCAACATATTTAGGTTGATCCTTAAAGCAACCTTTTACTAAATTAAGTTAAACTATTTTTTATCCAATTATTATATCATCAATAAACAAGTTTATGCTAGCCTATATTTCGACAACTACACCCATCAAATGTTAAACTATGATAAAAAATTATTCAAATTAACACTAAAATTCGAAGTACATATCTTTAATTCACTCACCCTAACAATGGGTCGTTGAAATTCAGTATCAAAAGTTTTCTTAGTTCCAAGTAACCTTCCTTGCTGGGTAAAATCAAAAAGTGACCAAAGTTCCTGTAAAATAACGAAAAGTAAATGACAAACATTACATAATATAAGAAAAAAATTGTTTATAGAAAAAAAAAGACTGCAGAACTAAGTCTGTGGAATTGTGCACAATGTAGAGTAAAAGAAAATGTGAATAAAAATTTGAGTTACAAAAAACCCACATAAGAATTTGTATTAACACACTGAAAGCTAGACATTAATGCATACTATGCTTTGCCTTTTTCGTATTGACCACAGAAATTTATAACCTTAATTCCAGGACAAAACTATTGTCATTTTAGGGCTGGAGAAATCAAAAGCTAACTATTACGAACTATTCCAAAAAAGTATTACTTAATTAACAGAAGTGCAACATTTTCCAAAATAGTGTCTCTTATTTATGAACACACCACCACAGTGGTTTTGTTGAGACAGTTTTTACAAAGATGTTGCAATATTATTTAATATTGTAATATCAAATATTAAAAATAAATTTTAATGCCTACTGATACACTTACACTAAGATTATTTTGCACAGGTGTTCCAGTTAAAATGTAATGCAATTTTGAAGGGATAGATCTAACACACTTGCTTGTCTTGGTTGCATTTTTAATTTTGTGACCCTCATCCAAAATGAGATAGTCCTAAAAAGTAAAAAAAAGCTTTATATTTAGGGTGATTTTAAGGCAATATTTTGTGGTTTCCAAAAATCTTAAAATTAGAAACATTTGAGATTTGTATTTAGATAACACTGTATCCTCATGTAAATGATAATTTTGTTCAATCAGAGCTACTACTATCGTGACCTCTAGGTCCGTAAATAACGGGGGGGAAAACATTTTTACGAATAACTTAAAAACAGACAATAATCTCAGTTTGCCTATTCATATTATTACTCATCCTTGGGGGTAAGAAATTCTGAAATTTTACCTACTAATGACGATGATGATGATGATGATAACCAGTAACATTTTTGAAAATATATTTTTTTAAGAAAGGTTAAAAAATATGATGTCCACAATAATATACACACCTTTTTTAAAGGAATTTTAAAATTTAAACAGGACTGGTAATCTATATTAAAATACCCGTATACGCCTGTCTGTCTGTCACGCAAAATGGTAGCTTAGCTGCGCAATAGTGAAAAGCATGCAATGCGGTATAAAAAAGGACGGGCGAACCCGTGAATTTTTCACGGGCTAACGACTAGTTATTCATATTTCTCTATTCAGGCCTTGCCATGAGTCGCGAGCAATTGCTCACGCCCTCATAGTGCTCGCGTAAATGCTCGTTATCTGAGCATTCTATTGCTCGCGTAAATATTAACATTTTGAGATAAGTGTAAACGTTTTTCTCAAGAATTGATTGGTCTATTAAGTGAAACTGAAAAGATATTTGGTGTGATTATTTTCCACCCATCATGCAACAGTTCATTCGCCAATTTATAAAATGTGTGAGATACGGACATTAAGGTTAATCTTTGTTGAGCATTTATTTTGCAGTAAAAAAGTGGGGGACGTTTTTATAGGTGAACCCCATACACGATGATCGAGCGTCTACTGGTGTAGCAACTCTCTCAATCTTAACTTTCATTTCTACATGCCCGAAATAGTATTTAATGTTTATTTTTCAGGTCATCACAAGCAAATAGGAAAAAATATGCTTCGTTTTCAAATTAAATAAAATCTTTATCCATGTGGTTAAAATAAAACTAATAAATAAAATCTCTTTCTAAGGTACACGTCAGGTACATAAAATTTATACAGAAAAAAAATTATACCGCATGTGGATTTCGTTTTTAAAATTGTTTGAATAACAGTTGCGGCATAAAGAAAATAATCCATTAAATTTGGACCAGCTATGGTTTCCAAATGTTTCGTCAAATGAAGAAATTACCTACAATTAAATCCATGATAAATTGTCTGTTCCACCTGTAAGTGCAGTTTTGCAGACTTGCGTCATCCGTGCCCCGTCGGCGTTCACATCTGCATTAGTTAAGAACCGCAAGGCTGGATTTGTTATGTAAGACCTGGTTACCAACGACGAAGGGGGCGGGCAAAAGAGATTTATGTCTACGTAGTTTTTTAACTAAGTCAGGAGTCGGTGAATTAGGTAGGATGGTCAGGTTGGCTATGAATAGGCTTGCTTGTGGATTTAAAGGACCAGGACTATTCAATAATTCTGAGATTTAAAAGTCTCCGACCTAGACGGAAATCTATCGGACGTTTTAACCGACGAAAGTTCGAAACGAGATATGGAAATGTCTGACCAAGCTGGAAATGTGACGGACGTTTTAATCACACACCCGAAACGATTTAGGTGTGTGCCAAGGCGCACGCCTCTCCTGAAAAAGATGCCCTGAGAGACTAAATGTAAAGTTTTTTTAGCGAAAAATAATTTTTTTACATAAATTTTTACATAAATGCATATTACAATTAAAAGAAAACAGCATCCAAAAAAATTTTTTTCATATAAAGGCGGGACAAAATCACCAGTCTGAGACTGAAAAAGACAAAAGTTAGCAACTTAGTCTCAGTCAAATATTTGTGTTGTTTTAGAAAGCATGTAATAGTAAATATGAAATATTCACACATCAGTTCTGTTGCAATCTATCTGTGTTGCATCTAACTGTAACACACTAACCAGTTGGTTAGTGTGTTACAGTTAGATGCAACTATTGCATTGATGGTTGAATACACTAGGAGCCAATTTTTAAAGTAAAACTTTACAAACGAAATCTTGTTAATAACGTCACCCATTTAAGACATATCACAGGCTCCTTGTAATAAAAAAAAAAAGATGCAGCACTTCCTTTCTGGAATATAGATAAACCTTGGTTCTCATCTGCTAACAACAAACGGAAGTAAACAAAATCATAGTCAACTTTTTGACCATGGTGTTAATGACGTCGGCAAAAATAATGACAATCACAATTTTTTTTTAAATTTCTTTAAAGGATTATAAACATAAAAATTTATATTGTTCCATTCCCTAAAACTGAAGGTCAAAAAAGGCTAAGCTACATACAACTTTACATTTTAAATTTAAACAATTTTTTTTACATAAATCTTTTCTTTGTGTAAAATGTCATGAATGTAATCAAAAGAATATTTACAATTTCTTTACAATGTTTTAAATAAGGCCAAAAACATACTAAAGTAGACTAATTGTTTCTTGGAAGGGTATGGACACTCCTATGACAAATTTGTTTTCTTTTTTCTAAATAAAGCAATACCTTTTTTGTAAGAAGAAAGTCACTACTTTTACTTAGAGGCAGAATTGTTTATCGTTGTCATACAGTGAAAATTTAAAAAACTTTGGCAATTTGAAACCATTTTTGAAACATTTGGAAATTAAAAAAACAAACAAACACATTTGACATACCCAGCGAAAAGGATCTCCATTTTCGTCAACACTAAGAGAGTCAATATTTGATACAACCATACCTGCAATAGATGACACACTAAAAAATCTTACAGGATACTGTTGGTAAAGTTCAAAGCATAGTGTTTTTCAATAGACCAGCTCAGTAGATTTTCTTACGATAAAAAGTTTGTGAAGAGCATAATAAGTATACTCATACTCATTCTTAAAGGAGTGGTCCCATGAAATTTTCGAATTTTTTTATTTGTTTTTTGGATTCTCCACTATTCAATTAATATAAAGTTTTTATTCTTTTTTCGAAAAATTGTTTATTGAACTTTTAATAAATGCGCAAAAATCGTCTTTTTATTAAGCAAGATGTCGAACAGCGAAGATGAATTAGATTGCTTTATTAGATTAGATTAGATTGCTTTATTTATAGTCGATAATGTACAAAAGATTTAAAATATACTAATAAAATATACTAATAAAAAAACTAATAATATATAATAATAAAATACCATTTCTCTAGTAGAATCAATCCGGAAGCTTTTTGGCTGAAAAACATGAAAGACTCTACTGGAGAAGATGGTTAGTCTATTAAGACTAATTAAAATCGACTGTTTAAACGAAAAATTAAATAATTCCTAAATTAATTATGTATTCTGCACAGATCCGACATTTGCATTGGAAAGAAGAAAATTCGCCCATAACTCTACAGAATTTAACCAAAGACTCTGCAGATTTGATTTCATCAGGAAGAGAATTCCATAATTGGGAGGCTATATATTCAAATGTTTGCAGCCCATATTTTGAAGATTTTATTCTAGGTCTAACTAAAGCACTTGATGACCTTAAATTATATCCAGTATCATTTCTAAACTGAAACACACCTTCCATGTAGGAAGGATTCAATTTCCATTTCGTCTTGTAGACCTCTTTTAGTAATTGTCTACAATGTTGCATATGAATTCTTTTCGTAGAAGAAATGGATTCCACTTTAGACTGAGACCTTGCCCTTTTTAAAACTCTATCCACCTTTGAAATAGATTTCCTGCTATTAAATCCCCAGACTAAAGGACAATAATTGAACTCAGATGCTGTTGCATATAATAAACTTTTCTGTTTATTATCAACAATCCAGGAAATTCTCTTCAGGGCATTAGATTTACAGCTAGCTCTTTTGCACAGTGTGTTTATATGATCTGCAAAAGTAAGTTGACTGTCAAATTTAATACCAAGAAGCTTTACACATTTGGATGCAGATAAAATTGCTCCATTTAAATTTAAATGCCAGATTTGTGGACTTTCTGGCTTTCCGAATATTATAAAATCGCATTTGCTTGCGTTTAATTGCAAGCCATTATCGGAAAACCATAAAGCTGCTGACCTAAAAAGTTGTTCTAACATATATTTTACTTCGTGAAAAGTTTCAGCTGATGCACAAAACGTATTATCGTCAGCATAGTTACACACTAGAATATCAGAGCAGGGCGGCATATTCACGTCATATTGAAAAAGAAAATCATTTAAAAATATGTTAAACAGTAACGGCCCCAAAATTGACCCCTGTGGTATACCAGAAAAAATTTCCTTCCAACAACCAAAAACCCCATCAATACCTACTCTCTGAAAGCGCTGCTTTAAATAGCTACAAATAAAAGATAATGCACTAGAAGAAAATCCATAAGCATGAAGCTTAGCAATAAGTAGCTTGTGGTTAATACAGTCAAAAGCCTTGCTTAGATCCATGAGCAAGGCAGCAACACACTTTTTAGAGTCTAACTTTTTTTGAAGAGAGCACATTAGATTTAAAAGAGCATGTTGGCTACTGTATTTTATTTCGTAAAACAGCATCATCTTCGACTAACGAAGTTATATTTTCCTTGATTGCTTTCTCGGAGAAATTTGGTTTCACGATTTTCCAAAATGCTTTGTTGTCTCGAACTTTCGACACGTCAAGTTTTCTGTAATAATTCTTTCTTGCATCTCTGACAATCTTTGCACACTTATTCCTTTGAATTCGAAAAAAGTTCCAATTTTCAGCAGTTGGATTCGAATTATATACGTTTCTTTTTCTACTTCTCATCATAATTTCTTTGCGTACTCTCTTCGTAATAAATGGTGCATGATTGTTTCTAACCATCTTTTGCTTCACTGGCATATGTTTTTCAATTACGTTCTTAAAAGCTGTATCGAGGTTTGCGAAATTCACTTCCTGTAACTCCATTGACTTAGTAAGGTCTTTTTGGAATTCGGATTTATTGAAGTTTTTTATAGACCTGTACTTTATAATGCGGGGTTTCTTTTTTGGCATCTCCGCTTTTATAACAGTCACAGTGAGTTTGTGCCAATCGGACAGTCCTGTCTCTATTGCACAGCTATTTGTGAACCTTTTCTTGTCAGAAACCCATATATGATCAATACAGGATGGGTTCGCAGGGTTCTTGTAACAAGTTGGTGAATCAATTAAGTTTGAAAGATTATAATGAGTTTTTAAGATTGATAATTCGGATTCGTGGCTATTGAAGTCGCCCATTATTATACAATTTTCGTAATGAAACGAATCTAGGACTTTACCAAGGTTTTCAAGAAAATAATCGCAGCGTTGATTGGGTGGTTTGTAAATGCCCAGTACGAGCCATTTTTGTGCACGAAGGATAACTTCGATCCCAACTATTTTGATATCTTCAGGTAAAGAAGGGAGTTTTATAGCATTACTAATTATTTCGCAATTAACATACAAAACCAATCCCCCGCCATTTTTGTTTCGGTCTCTTCAATAGGGACGTTTGAAACCATTTAAGGCAATTGAAGCAACGGTAAACGATTGATCAAGTTTCGATAGGGATATCAGCAGAATGTCCAAATGATCCTTGACAACCTCCTGTAAGGATAGTACTTTGCTTCTGAGTGAATTTATATTTAGATGTCCGATCAATAATTTTGTGGGGTGCAATTTTTTATGTTTAATAGCGCGCAATCGTCAGCCACTATAATTTGTTGTTCTGACGAAACGTTGGATCCATGCTCGGCTTGTCAGTATTTTTCTAAATGTACGGTGAGGTTTTTAATTAGATTATTTTGTCCCTTGTTTGTTTAAATGAAGCTTACTGGCATTGAGATGATTACACGTGATGTTGTTATGCTGTATAAAGCCAATGTTTCGTTTAATACATAATTCACGTAAAAAACTGTTTACATAACCCGCCTTCATTTTCAATTTATCATCCCTCGTTATTATTTCAGAAACTGAAACAATCATGTTTTTTCCCATAATAACTTCAGTTGTCATATTTACAATTTTTGAAGCAATATTTTTAGGAGTTTCGTTAGACGGTAAATCGTTCGTTCCAATATGAATAATTAAATGATCAGGATTAACTTTGTCCAGCGTTGGTTTCAAATAATTTACCATGTGCGCCGTTTTTGCACCAGAAAATGACTTGACAATTATTTTTTGCTTTGATGTCAATTTGTTGTTAATTTTCCAGTGTGAGACATGCTTTAACATGCTATCTCCCACAATACAAGTTACGTTGTTTGATTCGGCAGGAATGGTTTCATTGCTTGTAGTTCTGCAAGCTTCATGATTTCTAATGGTCGGAAGGTTGTTATAGCCAGCAAGTTTTTCTAATCTATCTTTTAACGACTTTTGGTTTTTTTTCCATATAATAAATTTTCTTTTCTGTGCATTTCTAATTTCAAATAGCTGTAAAATTAGAGTATGATATTATTGAAGAAAACAATTTTGGAGATGAGGACGGTGATGATAGTATGGACAGCTTTAATGAGCTTTTTAAAGGCACAGGGATGCGACTTTTTTAATTCGAAACCACTAAATAAGAAGATAATAAAAACATTAAAACTGAGAGAGAAACGATATTTTTAGTAAAACAATGGGAATGTTTTCGTGTTGGGAGAAACGAATGGTGCAAGTGCGACAACTGCAATGCTAAAACTGTTGATACTGCAATTTATGTTAATTCTGTTGTTATCTTTCAGTAACCAATACAATAGAGACTATTAGAGACTGGTGAAGCCTTCAAGTTACCTCATCAAGGTAAGAATCATTTAACAATGGTAGCAGAGTTGAAAGGTACAGATCAACTGGCCTGGTATTTGTGATCATTGTGAGAGTGACATTTGAGTTGAAAGAAAGCAATTGAGGGCTCACAGTCGGATGTGTTCCTTAAGGTAAGAGAGATAACTTTCCCTTTTGTTGGCTATTTGTTGACACGTGTGTGTGCAAACCAATTGGTGAAGTGGTTTGTGAACAATGGCAACAACAACATTAAAGGCTCCACCAGCGTTTAAAGAGGATGATGACTATAGCAGTTGGAAAAACTACTTGGAGATGTGGCAGATGTTTACAGAACTACCAAAGAAAAAGCAAGGTCCAGCTTTATACCTGTCACTGACTGGTCAGGCACGGAGGCAGTACGCAACCTGACACCTGTAGAAGTTGGATCAGATGATGATTTGGACAAGATTATATCTAATCTAGATTCAATATATTTGAAAGATGAAAGCACAAGAGCATTTAGAGTTTTATGACTATAAGAGGAATAGTGGAGACAAATTTCCTGATTATATTGTGCAATTTGAGAAGCTCTACAATAAGATATCCAAATATGATATGGCATTGCCTGAAGCTGTCAGGGCATATTTTCTTCTCACAGCTGCGAATACGTCTGAAGAAAATGAAAAACTGGCTCGTACAACTTGTGCAGAACTCAAGTAAAAGAATATGAAGGACACAATCATGAAGATATTTGGAGAACTGAACACAGCAGAAGACGCTGCACATTTGGGAGCTCTTCCTGTGAAACAGGAATGCTTATATGGAAATCTTCATGCTGATACCAAGGACAGCTTGTCAAGGAATACACGTTCAAGAATGAATCCTATTGATAAGGATGGGAAACTCATGAGGTGCCATGAATGTGACTCAACAAGACATTTTGCTAACAAATGTCTTCATAGAAATCAAGAGCAAAGAGGTTTCAGGTCACGAAACAATAAATCCACAGAAAAAAAACAAGATGTAAATGAGATCCATATAACCCTTTTTGCAGCCTCTCCAGACCAAAGGCAATAGTCTTGTGTCGGAGAATCCTTTGGTAGAGGTGTCTTGGATTCTGGCTGTATAAAGACAGTGGCTGGGGAGAAATGGATGGATGAATATCTTGCGACTCTCTCTGAATCAGATAAAAATGCTGTAGTTTCAAATAGTACTGATTCTATATATAGATTTGGTGATGAAAAGGAAGTGAAAGCTACAAGAAATCTAATAATACCAGTTATTCTAGGTAGCAAGAAGTATAAATTGTCTGTTGACATAGAAGAGATTGAAATACCACTACTGATTAGTCGTAGTACCATGAAGTCTCTCAGTATGAAGTTAGATTTTACCAGTGACTTGGCCTTTATTGGGAAGGAAAGAATTGACTTAATATGTACCACAACAGGACACTATTGTCCTCCACTAACACATTGTGATCTTGATGCTCAAAAAGGAACAAAAATCATTCTACATGGAGAAAATTTGAAAAATATTAGAAGACAGAGAAAATGAAGAACGCTATGAAACTGCACCACCAATTCGCTCATGCTGGCAAAGATAAGCTACTCAAACTTGTTTCAGCAATGGTATTGTGGAAAGACATAACAAAATTCTGGTAGAGACGATGTTCAAGACAATTGAAGATACGAAGTGTGAACCAGACGTAGCACTAGCATGGGCCCTCTGCGCAAAGAATTCTTTACAGAAACATGGTGGCTACAGCCCAAACCAATTGGTATTTGGCCATAATGTGAACATACCCACTATTCTGACAGATCATTTACCAGCATTGGAGCCAACTACGTCAAGTGAAATAGTGAGAAAAAATCTATCTGCTCTGCATAAGGCAAGGGAGAATTTTATTTAAGCAGATGCAGTGAGAGAATTAAAAGAGCGCTGAGACATAATGTTAGAACATATTCTGATGAGACGTATTTAAATGGGAAAAAAGTCTTCTACAAGAGCAAAAAACACCAAGAGTTTGAAAGGTCCAGGTGTGGTTTTGGGACAAGATGGTCAAATGGTGCTTGTCAGACATGGTGGTAACTTTTACCGAGTGCATCCCTGTCAGTTGATAAAACATAGTCAAAATTATAAAGTTAGTGAATTAAAGTCAGATCATGTCAAGAGGAAGGAAGACCATTTGAATAAGTTGTATGATATGAACGACAGAGTAAATGATTGTGATAATGATGATGATGATGATGATGACACGGCTGGTAAGAATGTGATAGATGTTTATGGTGATTCTGAAGATGCAGAGCAATGTCATCAAGAACAAGCTAGAAATGTAGACGAAAATGACCAAGAAGATTCTGGCACAAGTGAAAATGAAGTTGAGGAAAACAGGGATGCTCATAAATAATGAAACTGAAGAAGACAAAGGTAGTGGTTGTACAAGTGACATTTTCGGAAGACCATCTACAGAATCCAAGAAAGTTGAATCGAAAACAAAAGCAAAATCATACATCAAATGCAATCTAAATGGAAGATGGTATCGTGCAAGAGTTCTCTCAGCACAACTCAAAAGAAGTGGCACTTATAAAAATTGGGTTAATGTGTCTAATGATGGTGATAGAAAGCCAAAAAGCATCAATTGGAATGATGTGTCCAAATGGGTCGAGCTGGAAAATCCGGAATTCCCCGTCTATATGTGTGATGTCGATATGTTTTCACAGGAAGTAGTTGATGTGAAGGAGAGAGAATTGCAGAATTTAAAAGAAAATAATGTCTTCGAAGAAGTTTCAGACACTGGTCAAACAACTGTATCAAGCAAATGGGTCATAACTGAGAAGTTTAAAGGTGAAAAAAGGGTTTTGAAAGCTAGATTGGTGGCTAGGGGCTTTGAAGAAAATTCACAATCGTTGAGAACAGATTCTCCAACTTGTGGCAAACAAAGTCTTCGACTTGATGGCTATCATAGTTAGCAATGATTGGCAGATCAATTCACTTGATATCACTGCAGCTTTTCTTCAGGAAGATGCTATTGAAAGAGAACTGTTTCTACAACCACCAAAAGACACATTGTCATTGGAAACAGTGTGAAAACTAAAGAGATGTTTGTATGGGTTAAACGATGCATCTAGAGCATGGTACAAACAAGTAAGAAGTGAAATGTTGAAACTTGGTGGTGAAATGTGTAACTACGACCCTGCTGTGTTTTACTGGTATAGAGGCAAGCAAATCACTGGAATTCTTGTTTGCCATGTTGATGACTTTGTGAATGGTGGTAGTCCAGCTTTCCACAAAGATGTTATTGCTAAACTTTTCGAAACGTTCAAAATCAGTACGAATCAAGCTCAACCTAATTATCTAGGATTAGATGTGGATCAATTTAAAAGCAAAATTAAGATTAATCAAGTGAGCTATATAGAGTCTTTGATAACTGTTTATATTGAAAATGATGTTAACAATAAACGTAAATTGACTAGCAAGGAAAGGACCATGCTGAGATCGTTGAGTGGGCAAGATGCTTGGGTGGCCGGACAAACCCGCCCTGATGTGGCTTATGATAGTTGTCAACATCCAATTATGGCAAGGAACCTACAGTTCAAAATTTGAAAGATGCTAACAAGATCATTTGAAAAATTAAGAGCAAGCATGTTGCAATAACCATTGTCAAAAATGCAAATATGAAAAATTGTGAAATTATTTGCTACACAGATGCAACTCATGCCAGTTTGAAGTGTGGATCATCACAAGGTGCATTCATCATATTTGTGAAACACCTAAGCGAAGTTATACCAATCTGCTGGCAATCAAAGAAACTACAAAGGGTAACCAAAAGCCCAATTGCTTTGGAAACATGTGCTCTGAGTGAAAGAGTTGATGCTAGTTTTTATTTGGCCAATGTCATACAGCAAATCTGCAAGTTGACGAAGGTTCCAAAGATCACTTGTATTATCGACAACAAGCCATTATTTGAAACCTTGAAAACGACAAATGTCACAAAGGATTTGAGACTGCGAGTTGATATAGCCAGATTAAGGCAGATGGTGGAACAAGATGAGATTACTGTCAAGTGGGTTGAAGGAAAACACTAATTAGCCGACTGTTGACAAAACATGGAGCGTCTCCAAACAAGTTGCTTGAGATTCTGGAGACATCCAAAATATCTCTACAATAATTGTAGTGATTACCGTTGTGTTTTTTGATGATTTTAATTTGTTTGTCATGTTGACTGTGACAAACAGTTGCAGCATTCAATTTGATATTCTACTTGTGTTGGCTTTAAAATTGTGTTACTGGTGGCAATGTTGATATTGTGATATGTGTTAATTCTGTTGTTATCTTTCAGTAACCAATACAATAATATTAGAGACTGGTGAAGCCTTCAAGTTACCTCATCAAGGTAAGAATCATTTAGGGAGATTGATTGTCTTTGTTGCACGGAAGTGGATGCAATAACAGACAAACAATTCCAAGGCATATGTGCTTAAACATAATTTTTTTAAAAATGATTAGGCTACTGAAAATTATTGTTAAAATATGAAATAATAATGATATGTATTGTAAAAATATCCGTTGTTTTTCTAGGAATTTTTAGTAAAAGTTATCTTACATAACGTTTTAATATGCTTACACAAGACAGGAGGGGAATTTCTGCAACCCCTGCCTACAAACAAATCTTTTCGGTTTGCTGCTTACAAGCAATTCATTTGGTTCGTTTTCTAACGACTTGGAAAAGGCAATCGCTGAGTTATACCATCGTGTGTCGTTTAAAAATAAGACAAGTTTTCCCTGAGGGGGATGGTGTCCCTTAATCGAAAGAATAAACAAAAAATATATAATACATAATATGTGATTATAATTATAGAAAATAAAATAAAAAAATATTTTTAATTATGAAATTGCGATCTTGGATTCTCCAGAATATCATTCTATTTGCTGAATTGTCTTAACACACAAAAAATCCATTTGCCAACTATGACATCACAGCTATTTAAACAGGATTGTAAAAAAGGGCCGAATTGGAGAAAAAAAAGAATTTTTTTTTTTAAAAAAAGTTTTTTATAATAATAAATAAAACATTTCCGATAAAATAAGATGAAATTATTTTTTTTGATTTTTCGTAGGATCACTCCTTTAACAATTTCTGTTCTTCAGCAGAAAACATTACAATAATAAAATATTTCTTACCATAAGTTGTGATCAAGACTCCCTCTGTTCTCTGAATTTTATGCAGATTGTTTAATCTTTGTTTTTTATTGTTTCCATGAAAAGGCTTTACCCTTATACCACCTGCCCTAAAATGTAAACACACTAAACATTAGTGGTCAAACGATTTAATCGAAACAGTATAATTTTTTTTCAATCTAATTAAAAAGCATTAAGATTGATACTAAAATTTGATAAATACCATTTTTTAAATTCTTTTTCCCAGTTGACAAGAATTGCCAGTGGTGCTACTATGATGACATGCTTAATCAGGTCTGCATCGTACATCCCTGCTAAGAATGCAATCACCTGAATAGTTTTACCAAGACTAAAAAATAAGTAACAAACAATGAGTTGAAAAACTGCATAGGGTCAGATATGTCTGCTCTGAACAGAACAGGTGTACTAAGGATTTTTAAAAAATCAAATCAAAAATGCTAATCTGATGTTTAAATTTTGGTAACCATCTCCCTTGAATATCAAAATTAAAAAAATGTAGTATTTAAGTATATTGTAAAGCCCTAAATCACAACTACTCACACATGAAGTATTTGGATTGACACATATGCCTGTGTGAAGGGTGTGGATGAAAAATAATTTTAAGTAGTTTCTATTTTACAAAAACTCAATGAATTATAGTTTGGTGTGTAGATCATCCCTTATCCAACAAAATTTAGATGAATATGATAAACATTCTTGACATAAACAAGCATTTACACACAGTTAATGAATCCAGTTACTACTTAATAGGTTCAATTTATTTGCTGCAGAAAGAATGTTTTAAATAGAAATGATAAAACAGCTGTTCACGATGTAAACATGTTTGTCTGCCTATGCAGAAATTTTCCTTATAAATATATCTCTACTTGTTTTATTGGAGGAATCTGAAAATGCTGATCAAATAGGGTTTAGAATGATACCATTTTGATGGTTAGGATTTGACTCCAAAGGACTCCATTTTAGGAAAATTGGCCTATTTTAGCCCCCAGGTGGTCAGCAGTTACCTATATGCAGGAGAAAGAAATTTTTTAGCTCACATTAGTCAGTATGTTACAGTACAATGACTTCTATAATCTTGCCATTAAAATCAAATAGATTAACAATCAAGATATTTTACACTTAATTTGTAACACTACTACACAGAAAGAGTGTTTTATCATGATGGATATAGAGTAACATTGATATTCTTAACCAACCAGAGCATGCAGATTGTACAATTTGCGAGGTTTCACCTGACGCTGCATATTCTCAAACTTTTTTTTCAAAAACTGAAATATAAGAATCTCCTGGTTCAAATTGTCACCATTACTTATTATTATTGTCCACAGGCCCTTTCTGATGCGATCTCATGCAAAAAAATTTTGTTAGGAAAAATTTTTTTCAATCTTGGTTTTGCCAACAACTGGGCCCTAGAGTCTCCGCAATACATCTCTTGCTTTTTCATGAAACCAATCAGAATGCTTCCAATTTTCGATTTAAATAGTGAGTATGATTTATTGTTGTAGTATCCTCAACCCGATTTAACACATTGAGTGTTAAAAATAAAAAAATTATAGGCTCTATGAGACAGGGTAAACATGAAAGCCAACTTTGTTATCTGTACCCACTGCAGCTAGCAATATCCAACAAACTAATACATTCTTTCTGTGTTACTGTTGCAATGCGGGTGTACTGCTAGCTACATCCATCTTACCAACACACTTTTCTGTGTGATACTGTTACAGCATGGGTGCACTGCTGACTAGATCCAACATACTAATACCTTCTTATGTCTGTTAATGTTGCAAAGTGCGTGCATTGCTGGCTACATCCAACATGCAAGGATTAACTTTTCTACTAACTTCTACCAAACACTCATAAGTTTCAATATTTCAAAATAATACCAAAAACCATAAACAGTTAGAATGCGAAATTTACATGTTATATAGTACCATACCCCATATCATCTCCTAGTATGCCACCTTGTTTCTTTTTAAAAAGTTTCCAGAACCACAAAACACCATTTCTTTGATAGTCATAGAGCTTGTTAGCAATGCTGTGGTGAAGGTAAAATTGATGGCCAATATCAATCATATCTGTATTCTCGTCCTCCTCATCACTTTCAGATTCCATGTTGTCAATAAATTCCTTAAAATAACCATGGAAAACTAGTAAATTAAAACATACATAGTAAATTAAACCAAAAATTTTAGCTACATTACTCCCTAATGTTATCAATAAAAGAACAAAATAACAACTGTAACATGTTAACTATACCTGCAATTTCTTAATACGTGTTTGTAGTTTTTCAGAAGGATGCATTGCGTAAGCTTCTTGAAACAGTTTAAGTGACTCGAGTAATTCTCCATTACGTGCAGCTTCCTTTGCCTTGGCGACAAGCTGTTGAATCTTCTCCTTATTCATTATTTCATAGCAAGTATAGTAGGCATTAACAAGTGTTCCAGCTATGACAAAATATCCTCTTCTTTATTATTTCTAAATAGTAGACATTCTGTTTTGTTCATGATGCAACAATATTTTTACGATCATCTTGGTATATACATACATACAACAAGAATTAATTTTAAAAATTAGTCTGTAGACTGTGAGAGATAACAAAAATTTCAGGCAACAATTATTTAATAGTTTATTTATTCTTAATCGCATACAACACTGGAAAAACACTAAACATAATTGTATATATAAACAGGCTGATGAAATCATCAATACAACCTCTAATCATTTGCTTTCCTAATCAAGTGGGTTTTTCCACGTGCCAGGCCATGTCGTGGGATTTTAGGTATCTGCGCTATAAATTTCATGCCTTTATAATTTAGCGCGTGCAATGCTAAAAATTAATTTTGAAGAAGCAAATGTAGGAACAAAATTTCTTTACCCTGTAGAGATGCTATTGTTTTGGCATGGGGAACATACAAAGGACAAGTTCCATCAAAATTCAGGACTAGAAATTTAAACCCAAAAACAGCTATTTTTAATTTCTGTAGGTCGTTCTCTCAGCTTTTCACAGCAAAATAGGGTATAATCTTAGCTACAATAGGAATTTTTCTCATTACTTAAAAAGGAAATATTTTCGTGATTTCAGAAAAAATTATGGTGATTTTTAAGCTTTGTAGGGTTGTTTTCTCACTATTTTAAAACAAAATATGGTAATTTTCAAGCTTCTCAAACAGTCTTTTACAAGCTTAAGCAGTATTCAAAATTGATGCAACATTACCACACCTGATCTTTTTTAATGCTCGTTTCCGGTCCAATCAAAATTTTAAAACAAAACAAAAACAAAAATGTTGGTTTATTTGAAAATCTGTTATCAAGGCATCGAGCCAGGCATATCAGATCTCCTTAGCTAGAGATACTAAGGTTTTTGCTCTTGTCACACATGTGCTTCTTAATCAGAGATTGTTTTCTCTTTAGTTCGGACAACTAAAGTATCTTCGTAGATTTAACTGTACCAAATTGGATGTTTTAGGTCAGATTGGTTAAAACTTGAATCCACCTTGGTCAACATATATTTAAAATAAACAACCAAGACACTTACATCCCAAGTAGCAAAAATATAATCAAAAAAATAATCTTCGTCTCAGTCAGCATCTTGTTTTCTGAATGTAAATAAACTTCTTCCCGGTAGGGCTTGTGATGCAACTCAGGAATCATATTTTCACTGACCTAGTTGAGCTGCAGGATTTTATTTGTTTACAAAGAGGTTTTTTATATCATGCAGTTGTTTCGTTTTGTTTTGTTTCTTAATATTTGTAACACATACTGAATATGAGCTTATAAAAAGTATGGAAGATAAGCAATAACTTGGTTTGCTACTTCCCTCACGGAAAAGTCTGCAAAGTGTAGGAAACGACAGCAATGCACAAAAAAGAAGAGCTTTTTTACAGTTTGGCTGGACAAGCATTTTTGATTCAGAAAGTCAGTAAAATGCTAAACTATCAGAAGTGTTAATCATTACAGGCACTACAGATGCAATATTTTTACTCAGACAGCTTCAGGAAAAGTATTTAGGAAAGAGAAAGAATCTCTATTTCGCCTTTGTAGATTTAGAGAAAGCTTTTGATAGAGAGGTAAATTTATTTGGTGGGCTATGAGAAAATTAGGTGTGGATGGGTGGCTAGTTACGATGGTACAGTCTATGTACAGCAATGCTAGAAGTCGTGTCAGGATTAACGATTCACTTAGTGATGAATTTAGTGTAAGTGTTGGTGTACATCAGGGTTCTGTACTTAGTCCTTTTTTGTTTGTTCTAGTCTTAGAAGCGCTGTCAATGGATGAAATGATTTGGTTCTCATAGCAGAGTCGATGGAAGAATTAGTTAAAAAGTTTGAGAAGTGGAAGAAAGGACTGGAAGAGAAAGGGCTAAAGGTGAACACAGTCTAAAGTCATTATTAGTAGCATTGCAACCAAGTGTGACCTTGTAATTGGAAAGTGGCCTTGTGGAGTTTGCAAGAAAGGGGTTGGTAGTAACTCAATTTTTTGTCAGACTTGCAAGCATTGGGTACATAAGAAGTGCAGTAGTATTGGTGAAACGTTAAGAGCTGACATCCAGTTTGTATGCAAGCGTTGCAAAGGTGAGATTATAGAGAATGAAGTACTTCCAGCTTCAATGATGTACAACAGTGGCTTGTTAGAAATAGTTGAGAACTTCTGTTACTTAGGTGATATGGTGGGCAGTGAAGGGGGTGTTGGAAGAAGTGTTACTTGCAGGATAGGTTCTGCTTGGAAAAAGTTCAGAGAGTTACTTCCTTTGTTGCCTAGCAGAGTCTTGTCAATTGAGTTAAAAGGTAGGTTGTATGAGGCCTGTGTAAGAAGTGTTATGTTGTACGGTAGTGAGACATGGGCAGTGAAGCAGAAAGATTTTGACCATTTAGAAAGGAATGATATGGGAATGGTTAGGTGGATGTGTAACGCCAGTCTGAGAGACAGAAAGTGTTCAGATAGCTAAGAAGCAGGCTAAGTATCCGTAGAATTAAAGATGTTATCCAGATAAGAAGATTGAATTGGCTGGAGCACTTGGAAAGAATGGAGGGGCATAATTGGGTAAGAAAGTGTAGAGACTTGATAGTTCCTGGGGCAAAGCCCAGAGGCAGACCAGGAAAGACTTGGCAGGAGGTTATAAGGACACACTTGATACAGAGGAAGTTGAGTTTAGATCTAACTCAGTCTGGATCAGATTGGAAGAGGGTCATTAATATACCCCGTCCAACCCATGCTAGCATGGAAAACAGACGTTAAGCCAAGAATGATGATGATGATGACAGGCGAAGTCGATAGTAACTTACGGTTGGTCGGTCAGCAAAATAAAAATAATTTTATTGAGAATAAATTTTTTCAACAATTTTTCTATGTATTTTCGCATAATACTTTTGAATAATAATAATTTGTGTCACTAAAAAATATGTAACTAGTTCTCAAGGGGAAAAGATAAGAATACTTGTTTTTAAAAGTTATGTAGCAAGAATTATTCTTGTGCTGTTTTAAAAGTTGTACAGAATATACTTGAATTGTTTTAAATACAGCAAGTTATACTTGTGCTGTTTTAAAAATTATACAGTAATTATTCTTCTCCTACTTAAAATAATAAAACAAACAATTTTAGTGTTCTTTTAATATTTTTTGCTTGGTTTTATAGGAAAATCTAAATTTAAGTGCAATTTCTTTTTCAGACTATGGTTGTTTAGTTGAGAATATTCAGCGTTAAAATCATTTTTTTTAAATTCATAACAGAGGAGGGTGTTACGACAAGCGTATTCTATCTTGTTTTAATTATTTTTCCTAAATGGTATCGACCAAACTCTTGCTGTATGTATTACAGTTTAGCTAGCGTAATTTTAAACATATATTAATCATAACGATGGAGGGTGTTACGACAATAATTTGTCTTGTTTTTCAATTGTATTATAACTATTTTAGCGAACGTAGCTAATTTTATATATATTACATAATCACGTAAGGGATTGTCTCAAAATGTTTGTATGTTTTTTTCGTATAATTATACGAACGCTACAAAGTACTTCGTTTTGTTAAACGAATGTCATACAAAGTGCTTTGTTTAAAATAAAAAATGTAAACAAAGTTTATACGAACTTTTTTAATATATGATACGAACTTAAACAAAGTTTTTTTATAATGCAAAATTAAATTATACGAACTTTTAACGAAGTAAATTGCTATACAATCTTGAAACGAACTTCAGAAGTACCGGCGTAATTGCGCATAATTATTTAAATACGAAACCAGAAACAAAAGAATTAAAGGAATTCTTTTAAAATACAAAAAGAAATGATACGAACTTTACACAAAACCAGAAATAAAAGAAGTAAAATATACAAGGTTGACTTTAAAAAGACTAGCAAAATTGCATATTCATAGGTTCAATCTACACAAACTACGGCGATCTTTTCATTTTCTACGATCCCGTTTTCATGATTTTTAAAAGATCTAAGGCGATTTTTTCGTTTTCTACAATCCTGTTTGATTTTTAAACGATCTACGGCGATCTCTTGGCTTCTACGATGCCGTTTTCATGATTTTTAAACGACCTATGGCAATCTTTTCACTTTCTATGCCATGGAGACGATCCCTAAAGATTTTAGATTATAAATCCAATTAAAATAAACGAAGTTCGTATAACAAAATGAACTTTATAATTGTTGAAAAAAATTCAAAATAAAGACTATAGATAATAGTCCAATTATAATAAACGAACTTCATATTAGCAAATTATTATACAAACTTCTTTAAAAATGATACGAACTACATACGAAGTTTATTTTAAAAGATACAAACTTTATACGAACTTGTAACTTTGATGATATGAAAAAGTTTGTATCAAAAATTAAATGATACGAAAGATTTAATAAATTGATACAAAGTTTTTGATACGAATTATACGAACTACGTACAAACATTTTGAGATGGTTCCTAACTATTTTTGTAATTACAAGATTAGTGCACCGCACATTTTAGTTTTATCGCAACAAATTACCATGAACAAAGAATCAACTTCCAGTGGCCTTACCAATGATGATCCTAAAGTAACGTTATTGATTATATTATATTTTCACGAGATGGGATGAAAAAATGTTTGGCTTTTTTTCATGTTTTTTTCTTTAAAACTTTTTTGCTTGATGTTATTATTTTTTGTTTTTGTGAAAATTAGGGTCGGTCGGGCCCGTAGAACAACTAATTAAATTGGAGTCGCCTTATGCAATGATTTTTTTTGCCTTTGAAATTCCACTTGTACAATTCACATTTTAAATAAATCTAAGCTGAACTTTTTCGGTTACCGCCAAAGTGGTAAGGATCGCTAAAACTTTTTGGATAAAAAAAAGGCAGACAAAAAAAGTTAAACAAAAGAAGGAAAGGGTATAAAAAAGGCAGTTTTAAACATATCTTTACTGGCGAGCATATTTAAGGTTCTTTACAATTTTTGTTAAAAAATTTGTCTTTACTAAAACTATTATCTAAAATATAAAAGACATGGTTTTATTGTAATGTAGAGAGAAGTAAAAAGCAGGTTTCGAAGTTTGTTGGAAATTTTTGTTAGCTATAGCTATATAAAGAAAAATAAGAGAATTAGTTTTTTACCTAAGAAAGTAAAAGTAATATCATTACAAAACTGAGTTTCCATTCTTCTTTTTCTCTCCTTAAAGCACAGACTGTTTATCTATAAATGTAATTTGAGGAGCCATCACAAAACACGCAAAAATAATAAACTTTCAATATTATTTTATTCTCCTCTGCTCACATGATAAAACTTTATAACTTTCCTCAGCAGTTTTTATTGGCTTAGCTCCTCATAAAGTAAGATATTTTCAATTGGGAAAAAGTATCGAAATCTTGGCTTAGTTGTCATAAGAACAAATTTTTATTTTTGATTGTGCTTCTTGATAGTAGCGAGATCCGGCCCAGCCAAGCCAGCCCAGCCAACCGAGCCAGCCCGCTTCCATATAAACAGCCCCTAAGAGTTGAGATGGTTGTGTGTGTGCAGTAGCAAAAAAATGGCTGCCCTCCTTTATTGGCCTGGTTAAGATAACTTACAATTTTTTGCTTGCAAACATAGGAGATCTGTTCACGCTTCGCAACCCTTTATATCAATCACACATAAAACAACACTGGTTAAAAATAATAAAAAAATGAAAAATGAGAAAACATGTGCAGCTGGTGTTCCAACTTTGCCGCCATGTTCAAAAATTCTCAACGACAAAGCAAACGAGATCTATACATTTTCGGCGAGGTATCTAACTTGTCTCTGGAAAATCACCTTTGATTCTACCTAGCTATAGGACATCTTTTTAAAGTCTAATTCCTGCGGGAGAAAAGTCTGACAAAACTAGAAACTAGCCATAGTTACCACTAATGCGCCCCGAATTACTAATAACGATTTCAAACATTCAAATTTAGAACGGGATTTAAAATTAAAATGGTGGACGTTTGAAATCTATAAAAACTGCAGTGTTAGAACTTATTATTTTCGTTATTTTCACATTTGGCTAAGGCTCTATCTATAAAGTTAGATCTTGATTAAATATATGTACACTTTAAACGCCTCTAGCCTTCTTGTTGTGTAATTTCACGTAATCATTGCTTTTGATTTTTGGTTAAAATTCGTTCAAAAGACTTACGCATACATTTTTGACTTATCAAATCTCCAAAAATTCTTGTGCTGTAATAACAAATTGTGTCTGAAAGCTATTCTGCTGAAACATTTTCCGCCAAATATGACGAATATGATAGAAATGCAGTACGGAATTGCATAGAGGCTTGTGAATAAGCTTATTGCCCAGGGGAAAATTTTTAAATAAGAAGCCCTGCGACTTAAAGATTTCCGTCATTAGCCTAAAAGATTCTGAAATTTGAAGTAGACTTTAAAACGGAGAACAATGGGGTATATAAACACATCATAAGTATCCTAATTCTCAATTATTATTGCGTAAAATACAACTTGATAAATAAAAAATAATTTTTTTTTTACATATATATAGTATATATTCTAAAACAATAGTTAAAACTTTAACTGGATTTTTTTATAACTGATCTCGAAAATTCCAGGATGCAGGATTGCTATGTATGAACTTCACGATTCGAATATATATAATAACTTCTGAACAATTTTAATTTCAATGAATTATTATATACTCTGTTAAGTTACCAATAAAATCCTTAAAAATTTCTCTCGTTGAAGATTTTTCGAAACTGCTGATGGTGCATGGTTTCATAACAAATGATCTGAAAAAGAAAGTATATTTAAAATTGAGAAAGAAGAATACAATTTTACCAGAACTGAATTAATTCTAGGTTGTTTAATTATTGTCTACTTATCTGATTTAAAGTTAGAATTTATTAAAAAGATACAAATCAATGCCATGTGATACACAAAAGGTATACTATATAAATAAAAATATATATATAAATTTAGTCAAGCTGGCTTTGATATCATTGTTAAACAAGTATAATATTAAGCAGGCGATACAAGATTTTCAAACCTGTGGACAATACAGGACTTATTTTGTTGAAATCGATTTATTGAATTTTACAAATTTGATTGTTTATTATCGAGGAAATTGATTGGTCATTGTTTTCGAATTGAATTGAACAAGTTGATACAAAAAAGGGTAGACACTCATTAATAAATTTGTCAGATTTGATAAATCAACAACATCATTTATAATCTCAAGAAAAAACATAAAAAAGGGAAGAAAACAAAGAAACCTGTAACATACTGTGGGTAGCGTCTAGTTGTACTGCAAGGGCTAACTATGTTATGTTATTGGTTAATTTATCAGTTCAACTTGACTGTTCCGTGCAATGAACAACAATATTTTTTCATGATTCAACAAATATCTTTTTATATATATTCTTGCGGTCGGATTCGTGTCAACCAATCACGGGCAGCCATTATGAAATGGGGTACAAATGCCGTAATTAATGTTTTTGTGGTGAAATCTTCATAAATACAATACTGGATTTTTCAAGGAATTCTTTTTTTTTTAGTCAAATCTTTAATATGTTTTAGATACTGCTTAATTTTTGCCATTTTGCGACATTTTAACGACGTTTTACTTGTAAATTCTGTTTAAGTAAGGTTGCTACTTTGAAGGTTTGACCGTGAAAAGTCCACTTTGTTCTCCATCGGATAGCAACGAAGGAGAACATTCTGACCGCAAGAATACATGATAGCAGCCTCACAAAGGTTCCTTTAGAAGTTATTTTACTCACCCAAAACGCCTATACTTTTTACGGTGTATGTGGCTTATCAGCACCCTCGTTGATAAAATTACACAGGGCAGGATAAAAGTTTTTTGTTGCTTCTGAAAAAAGGGACTCTAATGAAAGCACTATTTTGTGCAGTTCTAGCTTGATAGCTGTAGTACAAGTGAGAGTAGTTTTACGACTATTAACTTATAAAATGCAAGAATTTAAAAATAAGTATTTAGCTCCCTAGCTACATCATTAAAGCTATTACGACAAGCCAGACCATCGGGAAGGGAAGACCAATAAAATGCAAGCAGTTTTAGTCATGGCCATACACGGAATGTTCTGTTCTTGATTGACTTTAAATTGTGATGCATTTATAAATTGCGGCCTTTGGATCAACGCCATAAACCGTTCTGAGTTTAATTTCATATAAAATATAAGTAATCCTTCTACTTACTGTTAACAAGTTTCGAAACAACTTGGACAAAGAAAAACAAACCTTTTCTTGAAGATAAATTCACGTGGGCTGCAGTGACATTTAAGCATATTAAACGAGACAATATTACAAAGCTTTAAATTAACATAACAAAAGAATCTCGATTAATATTTTTTATGGCAGTCAAATCTTCAGAGACAACAAAGAAACCGAGACAAGATAAGTTTTGCTCGATCAGTGTTATTTTTGTCTTGATGGTACCAAACACACAGGTTGTGTTATATCAAACCTAGGTTGGATGTTCGAGCCGAAGTTCCCCCGCGAAGTAAAGAGTGGAAATTTTTTTTGCCATACACAACACAAACACTATATACCCGCGGTCCACTAAATGTGCGCCCCTTCGGTGGGGCGCAATTAGTGCAGTGTAAAACACGTGGGTAAGCGACCGCCAGCGGACTGTGCACGAAATTCTAAATGTATGCGAGATTTTTCTAGTGCGAAATATTCAAACTCCCAAAATTCGCAAAAGTTTTTTTCCGCGAAACTTCGTAAGAATTGTCTACCTGACAAGTTTTAACTTTCGCGGTTGCAAATTTTCGCGAATAAAGCCTTATTTTACATTTCGCGGGTTCGGCAAATATGTTTTTTTTCTTTCAGCGTTCCGTCGGACCAAGCGTATGCGTGAGTTGATGGTGTTAATGCGTTTTTTTATGGAGTTAATTAACACTGTCATTCTTCGCCAATCATTTCAAAAATGGTAGACGTTTTGCAGCAAGTCGAGATTTCAGTCCCTCCATCGCTTGTGTGACTGCTTTCAGGCGGTCGAAAAAAGGTTGCGAAGCGAAGCATAACAAAAATAGCAAGCAAAATTGAAACCAGCCAATAGTTGTCCCTTGTGCTTTTTGTTTCTCTTCGATATTTTAATAACGTATAACACACACCTAAATAAGATCTTTTCTGCAGCCACATTTTCGACGTTTTCTTAAATTCGTAGTTGCTGGAATATTAACTGTAACAGCAGCGAGTTCATCGAAAAAGAAATTTAAAAAACTGTTCTCGTGTATCACCTGCAAAAGTTTCGATTTTATTTTAATGATCAATATACATCAACAAATCGAATTTGAATAATTGGATCTTGTGTAACATCGCCTTAAGACTGTCCGCTAACGTGGCCGTCTAAGACATTTTTTTTGTCTTCCCTGAATTTATGGAATGCAAGAAATTAAACAAGCGCTGCGATCTTCAAGTATTTGAAACACTGTGACGTAAATACAAATGCTTTTTCCCCTTTTATTGGCGGTAAAAGAGTGGATGTGGAGGATGGTTTATTTCTGCAGCTTGTTCCACAGGTTTATTATCTTGCCTAGGGATGAAAAATAGCGGTTGCTATTTGCGTTTATCAGCTGATTGTCTTATAGAGTAGCAAATGACCAAAAAATACATTGGGGGAAACCACATTTGGTCGTCAAGACAGATGACCGTCTTATACGGGTGATGTTATCGCAGGCTTGACTGTACTTTCAATGTGACATCGTGATTTCATTAGGAAGATCGAAACGTTTCAAAATATTTTAAAAAGACTGACTTTTTAGGCTCTGCAGCATCAGTTCAACAAACATAAATGTTTGGGTGCAAAATTATATAGCATGTTGCACAAACTATTACGTACGATATGCTTTTCAAGAAATAAAACTGATTGCAGAAAGGCGTCCAAAATTTCGTCTAGAGCTCTGAATTTTATCCATTGGTAAACCATATGGTAGAGCGTTCGCTTCCTTTGCGGAAGGTCGTTGATTTAAGCTCCAATCGAGTCATGCCATTTCTGCTTAGCCTGCAGCATGATATTGTGATTAAATCTTGGGCAGTTTTGCCTGCACGAACCAAGCATTAAGTCATTTCGTCAATTTAAAACCTAGCACTAACTCGTTTCGACCATTTAGAACCTAGCACTAACTCGTTTCGACCATTTAAAAGCTAGCATTAACTCGCTTCGACCATTTAAAACATAGCACTAACTCGTTTCGACCATTTAAAAGCCAGCACTAACTCGTTTCCACCATTTAAAAGCCAGCATTAACTCTTTTCGACCATTTAAAAGCTAGCACTAACTCGCTTCGACCATTTAAAAGCCAGCACTAACTCGTTTCGACCATTTAGAACCTAGAACTAACTCGTTTCGACCATTTAGAACCTAGCACTAACTCGTTTCGACCATTTAGAAAAATTAATTTTTGTACATTGAAAAATTTAAAAGTTAAACCTACTTTACATTACAAGACTTTTTATATTTTTGCCTGAGGATCCGCTAAAGCGACAGAATTTTTATTGCGAACACAGGTAAGGATAGTTGTTATGCCAAATTGTTTCCGTACTTTAAAAAACTTGTCGAAGCACTTTTTGCACATCGAGTCGTAGCTCTGTAGATTTTAAGCTTTGAATACTTAAAAGTACGAGTTAAGAGGAATACTATAACTCTAAAAAATACACGACCTAGCAAAAGTTCGATTGGAACACTAGATACTCGTAGATTAACTTTGTCTCGTAGCGCGGTTAGCAAAGTTAGCCTACGTATAACTTTGCACACAAAACCTGCATTTTCTTTGTGTTTCAATTTACAGCCAGCCGCAAAGAAAATGCGTGCATCTTTCTTTAAAAGTAGCTATCTTTGATCGACTTATATTTGCTAAAATCGTGATTATCACCCGCGTGTCTTTATTTGAACGACGCAATTGGTTTAAACGGTTCCGGTGACAGTAAATTTATCCGGAGTTTGGATCCAAATGGTCTTCCAAGTTAAACTCATTCCTTGATTTTACAATCCTTCGAAACGGTTGCAAATATCCGGGCGCGTGTAATTGTGATGTTTCATTCATTGATTCAAAAGAAAACCTGAATGAATAATTTGTATGTGATTACTAGGTAAGTCGTTTTGTTGCATCACTTTCTTCTTTATATTTTTTTGAATTTTTCTTTAATTTAACTCGCCTACAGATGACCTATGCAAAAAGCCGTCCTATAGCAAAAAGATAATCTTTACCGGCTTACTGTTACTGTGTCTTAAATCCGGCTGTTGTCCTCCTTCGTAGTAGCTAAACCCACTCGTTTTGTTCTTGCGATTTTCTAAATACTTAAGCCGAATGGCAATTATAAACATAAATTAAGGACCTTTCTACACAAGTATACACCTAGAAGCTGTTACCCCGCCCTCTAAAAAATAGAATCGGGGAATTTTTAATATATTAATCGCATCTTTATTTAACATAAGTGACATAATCGTAATATATTGGGCTGCACTGTTTGATTAACAACATTACGTAATTTACGTCACAGTTAACTTGTAGATATATTTGACGTCAAATAACTTTTTCAGTATATTTGAAAAGTTTTGATATCATGTCTTGCACGATGGATCAAATTTATTTTCAATATTCATTTTAAAGAATGAAGATATATATGTAAAAATTTATTCAATATGACACGAGCGCAGAATGGTCGGAAGTCAGAAATGGTAAGTATGGCAATTCTTATGTATTGTTGATACGCCTTAGAAGTATAGTTGTTTACTAAGCGAATATTTTACTAGGGGCTGACTGCATCACAAGAAGATAAAGGAAGCAGCAGCACAACACAATTAGATGGACGTCTACCTCAGAAGAAATTGGTTTTGCAGCCTGCCACTACACAAGGAGGCAAGTATCATAAAATGAATTTAGAGATATACGAACCAAAAGAAAAATTCAAAAGCAACAACAAATACTTACAGAGGATAGAAGAAATTGAACACTTAGAAGCAGTTTCTTGTGTTAATGGGTTGATTAACAACATAGAAGATAAGCATGCAGTGATTAAAGCAAATGAAGAGAAGATTGAAGAACAGAAATATCGGATTGGAAGGCTGGAGCATGATTTGAACCAGTATAAATTATCCATAGCTGCGCTAGATAGGAAATATAGTAAAAGTCAGATGCGAGCAGAGAAATTAGATAGTCAGTTACGTGACTGCAAATCTGATGTTCAAACCAAGGTGGTGCATATGGATAATCTTAAAAAACAACTTGACGATTCAATTGTTGGTGTGGAATCTTTAACGCTAAGGAACAAAAAATTAGAAGTTCAAATTAGTGAAGCTGAAACCCACAATCTTAACACGGTGATTGAGTATGAAAAGAGATTCAGTCAGATGAAATGTAAAACAGAATTGTTGGAAAAAGAAGTCCAAACATCTTCTTTTAAATTGAGCGAGTTAAAAATAGAGAATGCAAAGAAAGAAAACAAAATACAGGCATTGGAAGAGAAAGGAAAATTGGAAGAACAAACGAGTTCAGCTGAGCTTCACAGATTGTCGGAGGAATTGGATAACATCCGCTTGAAATTGCATGACAGCCATATAATCCACGAGGATTTGAAAATGGAAAACCAAAATTTAAACGTAAAGCTATATGGTCTTCAAAAAGAACGCTCAGAAGAGAAAGATAGGTTAGCGGAAAATGTGAGGAATTTAAATAAAGAGATTATCTCTTTGAAGGAGAAACAGAAAGAAATGATAAATAACGAAAATATTCACGAGGAAGTCAGAGTATTGATGGATAAGGTTAAAAAAGATCAGGAAATGTTAGAACAACTCAAGAAAGACATGCGAGTTGAGAAACACGTTTTTCATGCCTCGACTAATACAATGGTGGCGATGCGTGAGAGGTTACCGCCCGTTGCTCCAGCTGCCAACGCCCTACTTACACGGCTACAAGAGTCGCAAAGTCGATTATTTGAGACGTTGGGAGATTTAGCAATCGAAGATGCCGAACGTCGAATGGCATGGAATAACATTAAACACGAAGGAGAATCAATCGACAAATTAAGCACAGCGTTTAAATACCGCGAAATCCAGAGGCAAGAAAAAGTGAATAATGAAGACATACTGTTAAAAAGTTTGTCAAGGTCAAACGAACAAAATGCAAACGTAGCAAAAGAAAATGAGATTCTAAAAGCAAATAATGTTGTTTGTCGAGAGGAGAACACCAAGTTAGCCGAAACCATCAGAAAGTTGGAACAGAGATTGAAAGAAACTGATGTAGAAACAGAAAAGCAGGCCACTTTAAAGATCAAGATTGAGGAACTGACATATGAGATGGAATCGTTACAACGCAAAATTGAAAGATTAGAAGATCAAAAACGAGATTCTGAGCACTGCATAAATTTGCTTAACAACGATATCGAGCATTACAGAAGAGCTTCTGTAACTTTACAGAACAGCTCAAAGCAATGTTGTCATTGGATTAAGATTAAAAACAAGAGATTAGAAGAAAGGTTGATGGAAATGGAAGAAGAGCATCAATATTTTCAAGATGTCAAAAGGAAATACCACATTATGAGAAAAGAATTGCTGAAGTGTAAAGAGGTAATAAAAGGGCTGCGAGAAAGGATAATGGCAGAAAAAAACGAGACAGACGCTGGAAATGTAGCTATCTCAGATAAGCACATTATCAATCTGCAAGTGCATGTTGATAAGGATGAGCATAAAAAACAAAAGGAAGATTTTCAAGTTGAACAGTTGAAGGAGGATTTGAACCATTTGCACCAACAAATTCTTCTGCTTCGCGAATGCAAGGAAAAAGATGATTCCACCAACGGCGCCGCAAGAATAGATAATACAAAGAAACGTAAAGATCAAACTACTGTTGCTGAATCACACATTACATCACTGCAAAAAGAAATGGAAGAGATGCAAAAAGAGATTCTGTTACTGAAAGAGAAAAGGGAACCAGTAAGAAACATCACAGATGAAAATATGGAAAAGGTAGATGGCAATAACACGAAGGTTGTTATCAATGAAACAAAAAGTTCGGAGAAAATAGAAAAAAAGGAAGAATTGTTTAAAATGCGAGAAAAAGAATTTGAAAGTTTGCAGTTGGAAAATACTAGACTAGAGAACGAGATGGAAAAACTTAAGGAAAGTGTGAAGGAATGTGATTTATCACGAGAGATGAGTGAATCCAAGTATAAAAAAAAAATTACGGACTTGCAAGCTGAACTTGATCAGTGTGGTGGTAGCAGGCGGGAAGAAATTGATCTGTTGAACTTGAAAATCAAAGATATGAATTCAGTAAAACAGAAAAATGAAAACGTTATTCGCAATTTAAAAGAACAGAAAGATGAACTTCAAATGAATATCAGAAGAATGGAAAGAGAAATTGCTAATTTCAAACAAAAACTTGATTTTGTGGAATCAAATAGGTATGTTTTATGCTAAGAACCGGAGTATTTTTACCAGTGTGTTTATTTTTTACTAGCATGTACACAATTCGTGCAATTAGTAAAATTTATTACTAGAAGTTACTTTTATTTTAGAAAGCAAAGAGACAATGCTGAATATTCTGAAGAAAACAATAATCGATCCAAAAAGTGCAATGAAGCTAGTATAATGATAGCCCAGAAAGAGACTAAACAAACGTCTGATGCTTTAAAGAAGGCAAGAAAACCGATCTGGATGACTGAGCACTATGAGGACACAGTAGGTGATGTAAGAGATGGTTATTTAGAATCAAAACAACCACAACAGTGTTATAAAAGGAAGAACGCAAAGGAAGAAAGCGGCAATTCTTCGATCATGAATGCACCAATGAAATCGTTCGGGAATGTCAAATTAACTAATCAGAAAGCATTAACATCAAACGAGCGGGAAGCAGGTATTGTTGGCTTTGGGCGGCGGCGAAACATTCCTGCATCTGAGGGCGACGAGGAAAGCGATGAAAATTTTTTAAACATCGGCACACCAATCAGATCTACAAAAACTCTGAAAACATCCAATCAAAACGCTTCGTCATTTAAAAAGAGTACAGTGAGTTACGGCCGTCGTAAAAATTCCTCTCCGTGTGACGACGATAGCGGAGAAAGTGGCGACGATTTTCTGAACTTGAATACACCAATAAAACCATCCAAAAATATGAAACCGTTCAATCAAAAAGATCTAACATCAAACAGATCACATGCATCAAACATGCAGCGAGGTAAAACATTCGACGTTGGAACACTTGATGATAATGATATTTTCTGGAGCTTGAATGCGAAGGCCTCTCAAAGCTCCAGACAAAAAAGACAAACTGATATAGCGACTCATGAGAACAACGACAATTCGTTTCGTCGATCGGTTGTCAAAACAACAGGCTATCCAACGCGTCGGTCAAACTTGCAGATGTTTGAAGAACAGTCCACTACAAAAGCATATATTGCGCCGGGCCAACCACGACTTGCCACCAATTTTGTGAAGAAACAAACGTCGTCATGGTCCGATGATGAGGAAGAACTCATTGCAAAGTGTTTGACGAGATAGAACAAATTTAAATTCAGTTTTATTTAATAAATTTCTATAAAAAATATCAAATGGTAGTTTCCATATTCCCCTAGTTTGTACCTCACGTCAATTCACATGATTAACAATTAACAGATTATGGAACTCAATAGTTTAAAAAATTAATGTGAGTTCGTTTACGTGTCATTACGATCCAGGGAGACCCCTGATAATTTTGGGAACGCGAATATCGCCACAGTTTCACTAAATTTTAAAAATATACTTTAAAGGGACCTACAAAATATGTTCGCATGGAAAGAGAGTTATTTCAAAAGCGTACGTAGGGGTACAGGGGAGTAAGAAATTGTCTTGGTGTGACAATTGCGTGAATGAAAAGAAAATGAAGAAGGAATCATTTTTTACAGACTGGGAGTTTATTGAAATTTTCAATTTTTCTGAGGGCATTCGTTGGGGAGACTTTAAAGCATTTATGGTTTAAAAAACATTTCCACGTACGGAAAAGAATTAAGAATAAATAAATGATGAAGTTTGTGCATATCTGTAAATCCATTTTGCAAACTTGGAGTCAGAAACACTTACAAAAGCTTGCGGGTTCGTATTTTTGTTGTAAAGTCGCGAAATTAAATTTTTAAGCAACTTGTAGAAATTTAATTTCATCTATATTTATGGATTATTATTGTTGATTCTTAACTGTGCAAATTGCAGTACGCTTTTTTGAAACGATAAAATTTTCTTCTGGCGAAAGTTTTTGACATTAAAATCCTTGTTTCACCAAAAATTCATGCTGTCAAATTTCCCAACCTTTTTACTAAGGTCCGAAATTATCCACGACTGGTAGTCGGACATGTCTGTTGGACTGTACCTGATGAGCTAAAATTTGGGTGGGTGGTAAATCAGTCCAAATATTTTTCTTTCACAATGAGTTGATTTTAGTAGGTTTTGGATGGTATCCATACTTTGCACCACTTTTATTAATCTCAATCACCACAATTTGGAGCAC
The DNA here is from genome assembly GCF_029227915.1 of Hydractinia symbiolongicarpus. Taxonomy (NCBI): domain Eukaryota; kingdom Metazoa; phylum Cnidaria; class Hydrozoa; order Anthoathecata; family Hydractiniidae; genus Hydractinia; species Hydractinia symbiolongicarpus. Next base: position 3,061,581 of record NC_079882.1, on the reverse strand, counting down.
AAATGGTGGCGTTTGTGGATGATTTGACTGATTCGGGAACGTTAACTGTCCCAACCTTCCCGAATCAGTCAAATCATCCACAAACGTCACCATTTGTGCTCCATTCTCTTATCCAATCAATGTATTCAATAAGGGACAATTCCTAGTGCATAAGAAACCATCGCCGTTGTGTGCCACAGTGTAGTTCCTTCTTTCGATTAATTTCTTTTCTCACAATAATGAACAAACGAGCTGGGACGCTGTAGCAATTGTAAATGAAAGTATGCAACATTGGACATAGGTACTAAATGTTGTGTGATGAAACCTTACAATTTCTCGAGTTGCAAGTGTCAACAAGTAACACCGCTTCCGTACAATAATCTTCAAATATATCGTACACTCCATAAACAGCTGCTTCACAACCACCTTCCTGACGTGCACACAACTCCAACCTTCCTGCTGATTCACGTACATCCTCATTGAGAATCCTCACAACCACTTTTCTAGCTATTCTCCTTAAGGTCTGAGTACTCGATTTTTGCCTGACGGTATCAAACGACATGATTACCATTTCCGTCCAATTCAACCTTTTCTGTACACAATTTCTTAATCACACAAGCAACTCCCTACGAAAATCAACACTGATATTCCGAACTTTGTTTCATGCAAAGATTCGACGCCAACCATACCAGGAGGCCCAAATCCAGCTTTAGTTCTAATCGCAGCTTGTTTAATTATGTCCTTGTCAATCCTTCAAAGAATATAGGATGGACTTCTGGAACGTCACCTGTCATTATAATTAATTCGACAGTTACTTGGGCGTTGTTTTTGATGCAATAAATTCAATGTCCGTTGATCGGGAGGTGGAATACTATTTGACAAGTTGTTTGTCAATAATTTTAATGCTTCGTTGACAACCCTTTTTCTCCATAACAGTAGAAAATTCTTTCGAAATCTGAGAAATGTTCTTGTGACCATTAGTAGTACACAGTCTACCCATCATTTCTCCTTTCACTCATCATTTCTCCCTTTTTCCAAAGATCAAATCTTCGTAGCGACGCTCTGATATGATCTCGCGTTTTCAATGATTTATTTAGCTTCTGAAGGAGTAAGTTCGGTATCGCACGAATCGCTTTTATTGCCATAATAGAAAGTTAGGATTGTTGAACCAAGCATTTGTAAGTTCTGTTATTTCGCATATATATTCCTCCCAGCTGCGCCAGTCTGTAGAATGAACATGTTTTTTCTCCAAAACACAATTCTTTCGTACGCTGCATCTGATTCTGTTGCGAAAAAATTTCCAACCTTTCCATTCCGACAAAATCGTGCCAAAATTCGCTCATGTTCTCGCTCGTGTTTTCGCTAGAAGGTTAAATGAACCTCGATATTTTTATTAATCTTTAAAAGGCAAGTTCGTAAATACTGATTCATACCACGATAAGTGTCAAATATTTGCACGTTACATGATGTGCATCTAAATTCGCTTTTTTCATTGACTCTAATATTTTCGTTATCATTCTTTTCCGTACTGACATCGGTATTTTCGCATCTATTAAAATTGAGTCGTCTTGTCGATTCTTAACAATACCACATGAAGCAATTAGATTTGTGTGATGAAAGCAAACTCTTGAATTGTCAATTTTCCGTTAACGAAAAAACGTCTGCCATTTTAGAAAGTCCTCTCTTTCTGTTTTGCCTCGCTAATTTTGGAGATCTCCCTTGCGATCTGTGAAAACTATCTTGGTTAAATGAGATCGTCACGAGCTATTTTTATCCAATGGATTGCGCTTACCACTTTTTCACTGCCCTTTGTTATTCACCTGCGTGCACAAAAAACGCGGTTTTAGTTTGAATGGCTGAGTCTCATCGCTTACAAGTTGGTATTTAAATCGAAATTTCACCTATATACAAGGGAAGTGGCGAAATTTTATACACACCCGCACTATTTACATCAAAAAATGGCTTAGCTCCGCAATAGACACAGAGAGTTTAGTTGTACAAACGTTTGCGTTGTTGGATTGTTACAACAATTCAGATTTGAAGTTTATTTTGTGGACTTTTTGGAAAATAAAACTCGACCGATAGCCTTGTGGTAGAGCGTTCGCTTCCAGTGCGGGAGGTCTTGGGTTCAAATCCTGGCCGAGTCATGCCAGAGACTATAAAAGTGTGAATCTATCCTTTCTGTTTAGCGTTCAGCATGAGAATAGGATTGATATCCTAGGCAGTTGTCTAGTTGAGCGATTGCTGTGCTTGAACAACCTTCGTAGCTAAAATGGGAGCTTTAAATGCGCTAGCACCCCCTTCGCAGGAACCTCGTTGATAGCAGTACCAATAGGAACTGAAGATGCTATCCTGGGTAAATAATTTCAGTAATAATAATAAAAAGTAATAATAAGGTGTTTTATAATTTCAAAAAGGCTGGTGTGTTGTCGTCAAGAGAATAGAAAAGTTTTAAAGCTGTAGAAACAACGTTTTTTAATAGGATTAATAGGATTTAATATTCTAAAAAATTGTGCTTTTTTAAATTACAGTTTAGCCCAGCACTCGAGGTCGCTTATTTTTTTCAAGAATTTTTAGCACTAAAAGCAGATTCAGTTGCTTTTAAAGTGAGAATTTTTTTGTATAACACTGATACGGTGTTAATCACACTTCTCCATCTAACAAAAATATAAACTAATTTAATAGTTCGCAGCTGTTATAGTTGTTAAAGTACAAAGTTAAGTAAAAATTACTTAACTTTGTACCCCGATCAGAGCTCCGATCCAACCTCGTTCCCAGGGCTCTTTTTCACTTTTTTATGGCTCAGCCATAAAAAAAGTGAAAAAGAGCCCCTGGGAACGAGGTTGAGCTCCGATCATGACGGGCGATTATAATCCGTGTTGTGTTGTTGTGTTGTGGGTTCATCTGCGGCTTCCAGTTCTGGAGACCGCCAATCGAATTCCTCTCATTGCCAGAGGATGTATGTATGCGCAAAGTAGCTTCTCTTCAATACGGATTATTATTATTATTTTCAACAGAAGAAATTCAGCAAGAAAAAGATCACAGTATTATATGATGCGTAAAAAATCATAAAGACACAAAAAGATTTCTGTTCTGTGCTGCAATAAAACGCAATATTTTTAAAAAAAATGATTGTAAGATCCTGCTCACACTTGCTATGCAGTGAAGTATTGGAGAAAATGGGTACTAAACTTGATGACAGGGAGGAGGGAAGAGGCGAATTATTTTTTCAAACCGGTAATGAGGGCGGTAATATAAAAGAAGGCGGTAAAGAAAGATACGGACGAGATTTTTTTTAAAACGGCTTGTTATTGGTTTGGTCCTCTCATTTAAACTATAATGGCAGACATGATTGATTAATTGATTGAAGGAAAAAGAACATCAAATCAAGTATGAAAATAAAGCTGAATTTAGCACTAGTTTGTGATGACATAAGTCATTTGTTTGCCAATTTTCCTCTTTTTAACTGTAACTATATATGGCATTGTTCAAAGTTTTCCTATATATAGCTATATAGCTACATGATCTGTTTAAAATTTGTTTGTTTTTTCAAATATTTTATTTGCCACCACAAATGCAAATATGAGCAATGTAGCTGCGTTTCCCTTTGTGTGGCCTGCAAGTGACTGTTTCAGTTCCTGTGGCAATTGCCTTGGACCTCAACAGATTTTAGCTGGCTATCTCTTCACAGTTCACAGTCACTCATTTTCTGTATTATAAAAATAAAAATGCATAGCTATATATAGCTAGCTGGTAGCTATATATCTCTAGCTAGCTAGAGGAAATTTTAAAAGGCTTTGACCAAAGCAATAATTAGTTTTTATAGTAGCTAGCTAGCTAGCTTTAGACGAGTTTCAATGTTTACGTTTTTAGCATTTTTGTGTCACAAGTAGTTACAAAGTTTAATTGTTGGTATGTAGCTATGTTATAATGATTCTCCACCAATGTTATTTGTTTACATTTAAAATACCATTTTGATTGCTATAAGGGGTTAAAAGTTATACCCTGATGTATGAAGGCTTTTTCGAGGGCTATTTCTGAGGGCCACATTATTATGTCACACTGTTTTTGAACAGAATCTTTTTCATTCTTACATTCTGAGAGCCATTATTATTAACTAGTCGATAACACCTGTGAAATGAATTTACCAATGTGTAGGATATCTATATAATAATACGCCAGTTCTGTGTGTCTGTCTGTCACTTTTGCAAAGTGGATTATATTCTTCACAATTTTCTTTAACAAATTCTATAAAACGTCGCCTTTAAAATTGTTCTGTAATTTACCAAACTTTAACGTTAAAATAGTATTGACGTCAAAGGAAAGTTAATTAAGATTAGTGAAGCCATTACAGTGCGCCTAAAACTTTGAGGCCAAGTAACTTGAAAACGGGGTGGTGATGTCAATGATTTTTTATTGCGTGGGTAACTAGGACCACCTAGGACCAATTTCAGTAATTTCCCAAACCTGGGTCCCCAAATACGTTCTGGGATGGGCAGGTTGATGACGTCATCAAAAAACCTTTAAACCCTTATATCTGCAACCATTTGTCAAAAGTACATGATCCTATACATTGTCTTGATCAGCGTTTCAAGATCTATACGATGAAGCAACATGTATACAAATCTCTAAAAAAAAATTTAATTTTGACAAGTCATTGCTGACATCATCAAATTTTTAAACCCTAAACACTCATCAAAACCACACGATCATATACATTTTCTTGATCAGCAGTGTAAGCTCTACACAATGAAGGAAACATAGAAACAAGTTTCTCAATTTATTTATTTTGTATTTGTACTGCTAATATCAGCAAAAAATCTAAAACAACCTATTTTTCCATTGCCCTTCTACCTAAGTGGATTACTCTGTGGGCTTTATCGACTAGTATACATTAATTATCAATTTTTGGATGGGTCTATCTGGGAGAAAATGCTTGCCTAAAAATTATAATGTTTGAAGATTTAGGTGATTCTATGTAAGTGTTTTGGATGCACCTAAAATGGAATTTTTATTGTATGTTTGGCAGAGAAAAAAGAATAATGGTTAACTAATAATTATATTTATTTTTCACTGTAATTTTCCATGAACATGACAGTAAAAAGCAGTACTATTTTTTTAAGCAACAAAACAGTGGTATTGCACAAGCAAAAAAAAATAAGAAAAAGCGGATCTCATCGTATAATATATTGTAAAAGGAACGAAATGGCGTTTTAAAGCTTAAAATTTATGGAAATACCATGAAAGCCTCCCCCCCTCAGAAAATATCCACAATTTTTGTGAGGATAATGTGATATTTAAGTTCTTAATGAAAAAAATAAAAAAAGTTTTAAAACTTTTGACCTCCTACCTTTATTTTAAGAATTTGAAATTTTTATTGTGTGTTAATTTCTTTAATGTGTGCATGCTGGTAGAAGAAGAATTTATAAAACATGGGCATAAATTATTGCTAAATCAATTAAAAAATTGTCAAATTATATGATGCTCAATATAATTATTTTTCTTTCAGGATGTGTAAAATTGAATACAGAAACAACATGGAATTTTCTTTTCACCTTCTGATACTTCTACTGTTAATACCATTTACACTTAGTGATAGATATGCACGAGAAGAACTTGGTATATCAGATAGACTTAGATTTACCAGCGGAGTTCACCGCTTTTACAACTGCACAGTAAGTTCAAGTGGCTACTTATCGTCTAATCTTAAAATTGGAATTTTTATACATAATTATAAGCCACAATTACAATTCTACATAAACGACACTGGCACATATGAAGTGACTACGGAAAGAGTAGAAGATTTTTATTTTGCATACATAAAAGCAAAGAAGAAAGTTGACAAGAGTAATAATCGCATAAGATTAACAGCAAAAAATAAAATTGATGGTGTTCTTATTGACGAGACACTTTTAAAAATACAAACGGTAGCCAATTTGTCTGCACCGGTATTTTTAAATAGTTCAAACACCATAATTGATATCAAAGACAATTTATTTGTTGGTAGTGTACTAGGAAAGCTTGTTGTGGATGAAGATATACGACAGGTTATTTTTGCAATGTCTGCAAAGTATGTTTCACTGGTCAGTGAGTTTAGTATCACTGTGGATGGTAGAATCTTATTATCAAAAATTGTTAGTGCCAAATCAAAAAACTTTTACAAATTTAAGGTGGATGCTTATTCTGTTAATTCTCAATTTTCCGCTTCAGTATTGGTAAAGATTAATGTGCTGCAAGGAAGTAAACATATTGATCCATACCGAAATCTATTACCAGTGAAACCAGAGAAACCACAACCATCATTTAAGCCACTATTTCAACTAAAGAAAAAATTTGATTTCTCATTTAATGAGCTTGCGCCAACTTCGACAATAATAGGTAGTATTAAAGATAAGAAACATGATTTAACTTATTTTTTCATTGGGGACACTTATAGCAATATATTTGTTTTAAATAAAATTAATGGTTTTATTTCAATCAAAGATTCTAGCAAGATAGACTATGAGAACAGACATATTTACAAGTTGTCAGCAGTTGGAAAGTATAAGAATATTGTTGTTTTCAATGCTACCATAAATTTACATGTGCAAGATGCTAACGACAATTCCCCACAGTTTACTAAACAGGATTTGTATGTTCGAATTGATGAAGATCTTTCAATTGGCTCAATCGTTACAAAACTACATGCATCTGACAGGGATAGTGGAGATAATGGAAAAGTCAGTTTTGTTTTAGCTAACAAGAACAAATTGCCATTTTACATTGATGGTGACACAATTAAAGTGCAACAAAACATTGATCTCATTTCCATGGGACATATCATAGTTTTGCATGTGAAAGCTGTTGATTGGGGAACTCAACTTCGAAGAGAAAGCGAAACAAGTGTTACCATTGAAATCAAACCAGTGAACACCCATAGACCTGTCATAAAACAAACCCAATGTAACATTACTCTGTCCTACAATACTTTATCTACATATATCATTAAGTTTAATGCAGTTGATGAAGACATATATGATAAGTTGGTGTTTAGATTGCTGACTAAAAGCACACTCTACACACTAAATGCTACCACTGGGACATTAAAAATTGCAGATGTGAATAAAGTTCAAGAACACCAATCCAGAGTAGTCCTCCGACTTGTAGCATATGATGGTGTGCATTCTTCTGACGAAAGCATGGTTGTCATTGATTTGAAGTCAGAGTCTTCAATTAAATGCTTGGACAGTAATGAATACGACCGTGTCAGAACATTGCTTCAAAAGAAAAAAACAGAGGTAGTAGCAACTAGAGAGCCAACTAAATCATGCCAACCTTATGGTCTCATCAAATTTTCAAAACAAACATTAAAACAAACATCCATAATATTACCAGAGGATGCACCATTAAATACCATACTTGGGCACTACGAAGCTGTAAATTCCAACATTAATTGTTATGGCCTGATTATGTATACCATAGTAAGTGGTAATAATGGACAATTTCAAATTGATTTGTTTAATGGAACTCTGTATGTATATGATCAATTGGATCGAGAAATAGAATACTTTTATAATTTGAAAATAAAAGCTACCAATATTTACAACCAATCTGCCATTTTAAATGTTCATGTTACTATTCTTGATGTAAATGATAATGCTCCTGTATTTACCAATAGCGGATATTATAAATTTGAAAACTTGCTTGATGTGAAAGGTGCAATTAAAGTTTCTGCTACAGATCCAGATTTAGGATCTAATGGAGAGGTGAAATATTCACTTATGAATCCATCCAAAATCATCAGCATTGATGAAAAATCAGGAGTTTTACACCTTCTGACATCTACTGATAAATTGTGGTACCCAGAATATATATTTGAAATCAAAGCATCTGATAAATCACAAGATAATCAATTATGTGGGTATGCCATTGTGCATTTGGTAATTAATGGAAAAACTAAAGGCCATCCATTGTGTTTAGCAGACAAGCAACAAATTGAAGTGCCAATAAACAGCCCTGTTGGGGTCATTGTAGGAAGGGTATTTGGTTATAACACTGGTTTTGGCAACCTGGATAATGTGACATATTCAATCCTACAAAATTCAAAACTAACTCACTTTCATGACTACTTTCAATTAGACAGTGTGACAGGTTTGATTATGTTGAAAAAAGTGTTATCCCAAAAAGACAAAGGTTTTGTTTTCAGTATGCAAGTTAAAGTTCACATTGGTAGTTCATTTATTTTATGTCATGTATACAAGATTATTGTGGATACTTATGGAACAACAAAACCCAAATTTACTGACAGTGAATTAAGAATTATATCGTTACCTGAAGATGTTGATAAAGGAGCACTAGTGGCAAAATTATTTGCAACACTGACTGGCACGAAAGCTACAGATCAAATAAAATATGAACTGGTAGATGGCAGTGGCATTGGTATGTTTTCAGTTGCAAAATCATTTGGAAACATATATGTTGCAAACAATGAGTTTACCAAACCATTTTATTGGTTGACAGTGCAAGCGTATGTCAGACAGAATATTTACACAAATACTCATGTCCTCATCAAAATTAAATCTTCTAAGGAAAGAAAACCATTTTTCAGTCCAAGTGTGTACCACATTGCCTTAGACCAATCTGAAGAGAAAAATCGTCGTGTTGTGCAATTATTTGCTTCAGATGGAAAACAAGGTTTTATTAGTGATGGTTTAAAATATTCCATATATGCAGGAAATGATAATAAATACTTTAAAATTGATAACACTGGAACCATTTATTCGCAGCAAAAAATAAATGTAGGCTTGTACAAGCTTAATGTGACTGTCTCCAGCAAACTAAACTCAACTTTAATATCCCATGGATATGTACAAATAAATGTTTATAACAAGAATTTAAAACCACCACAATTTACTGAGTCAATGATCATTGTGAATGTTTTCGAGACAAAAGGCAGTTTGCATCCACCTTTTCTTTTTCAGTCATTAGCTCTAGATGAAAACAAATTGAAAGACAATAAATTACGTTATGAGATATTGTTCTCAACAAAATTCACAATAGACTCCAAGACTGCTGTTGTAAAGACTAATCAAGACTTCAGTGTTGGGGACTTTGAATATTTCAATGTTCAAGCAAGAAATTCTGCTAACCAAACTGCTAGTATAGGCTACTCTGTACAGTTCGTCTCAAGACCTTTAGCACCAACAAATCTGTCATTTAAAAAGCCAAAGTATGTATATAATATTCTCTTGATTTAAATTTTGAAAAACCATTGCAACTTTGTCAAATATTACATGCTGCAAGGTAGCATACTCTTCCATCTATATTTAAAAAATTGTTAAGAAATAGTGATGTGTTTTATTATTTTTTCGCAAAAGGAAATAGATAGTAGGAAACAACCATTTTGCAAATATTTAAATGTCCACTGCATCCCTGATTTCTGTGTTTAAATGTTAAAGTGACACAGCATGTTTGTAGTATTTGACATAAGGTAGTGACTAAAATAGTCTGACTCTGTAGAACATGTTTTTAGCTACCTCTTAAAGATGAAAGAAAATGTTATCAATGTTCCTGTTGTTGTTCTTACCCAAGAAGTCAACAAAAATTCGTCTGGACCAGTTTTCTTTTACATTATATCTGGAAACGAATGGCTTAACTTTGCTATTTTACCAGGCAGGTGTTTTCTATGTTGTTTTGCTTAACAACAAGTGTTTCACAAACTTTCAGTTTGGAATAATTGTATTCATGTAAATGTGTTTATTTTGTTTATTATTTATATTTTATTTGTATTTTATTTATTTGTTTCAGGAAGTTCCACATTGACTGTCACGAAGCCGTTAGATTACGAATGGAAATCAGTTCATTCACTAAAGGTGCTAGCCTTCGATGGTCTTGTTTTTGCAACAACAGAAATAAATATTCATGTTGAAAATTTAAACGACAATTTGTTGACAGTTTCACAACCCTGCTTCGAGGCCAGAATATACGAAAATACAAAGTCTGAAAAAAGCCTTATAACCATAAAAGGTCAGGTCTATTTCAAATTAATTAATTACCTAGTGTTGACAAGATTTGCTTTTACAGGGATGGATAGTGGTTTTATCTTTTTTTAAGTATTTCTTTTTTGCAAGGCCTGTTTTATGTAAAAATACTACTACAAGAAAAACAGGCACACCTAAAGTTAAAACTGACTACAAACACAAAAAATAATCAAATGACAAATACTGTATAAAGTTTCTTTTATGGTTTTTCTTGAGAAACATTTTTGTTGCTTTTTGGCACTTTCGTAGAGCTCATTCTTTACAAAACCTCGTACCATTTCCTATTTTTGTAAATATATTGTGTTTTTTAAACACAAAGTTCTATTTGCATCATACCTTCTGTCACAACAAAACATTTGAGAAATGTAAACATTTCTTATAGTTACTGACCCTGATGGAATGGATGAGGGTTTTAGTTATATTTTAATTAATGATGTTGAAAAGAATTCGCCATTTGCTGTATCTAAAAATGGTATAATATCTGTTAAACCTGGCATAACTTTTGATCGAGAAGAACAAGAAGAACATATTATGACAGTGGTAGCTGGATCAGAGAAAGAAAATGCAACATATTGCGTCAAAATTGTAATTGAGGATATGAATGATCATGCACCTAATTTTACTGAAGCATTATACACAGTTTCTGTGTTGGACTCAACGAGTGTTGGCTCATCAATTATGGCAGTTTATGCTACCGACAAGGATAGTGGTATGTGTGTTTTCACCGCTAATGTCTGACTTGTGGTTTCGTGACTTCCATGCCTAAACTACTGGTCTTTTGTGCTTAATGTAGAGGTTATGATTGTCATAGCATTGCAGCACAACACTCTGTTTATAACAACAAAATTAGAAATTGTACCCCTTCCCACATGTTTAATCCATATTTGATATTGTGTCAGGAATTTGGAATTATGGACTATATTTGTGTTTAGGATTAAATGCTGATTTATCATACAGTCTATCTGATGTGTCTGACCATTTTGGAATTAATCCAAAAAGTGGTGTGCTTTATGTAAAGAATAATTTGACAAACTTGCTTGAAAATAAGTTTGTTTTGAATGTAGCTGTAAAAGATAATGGAAAACCATCATTTTCTTCCTACACCAAAGTGAAGGTATGTTTTTAAAACTGAATATTTTGTTTGTTTGTATTGCATCAATGTTTAAATCTTACTTGTTTGCTTTCATTAAAGAAAAGTTGTTTACTAAGGATAAGAATAGAATATTTTACATACACATGCCTTTTTAGATAAATGTCATTGCTGATTTGCAAAGTTTGCAATTTAAGCAACCCTATTATGATGTGTATGTTAGTGAGAATGTCCGTGTTGGTTCGTTAGTCAGTCAAAAGATTAATATAAATGTTTCATTGGTAAATTATGAAATTCAAAGTCTTGGTGATTCCTGCTATATTGATTTTTGGATCGATCCTTTTACTGGTACCATCTTAACTGCAGTAAGTGCCTTTTTTTACTTGTTGATTTAATTGTATCAACAACATATTCCTGAAACAATGTTTTTGTAAAATCATTTCTCCTTCTCACAAATTCTTTAATCGCACAGTGCTCCTAAATAGTTTCTGGAATTTTATTTCTACTCTAATGAAGATTTAATATTAAGTGAACATTCAGAGAAAGCGTTTATTCAAGTAACTAATTGATTGAAAAACTGATAAAGTACTGTCAAGAATATTACCCTTCCAATTTTCACATTGATAAGTTGGTTGCACTTGGAAATAACAGAGTGGATTTTTATTGGAGGTGCTTTTTTGCAGGAAATAAGTGATAAATCACCTTACTGTGTATTGAAATATGTCAAAAACAAACATTTTTCTCTTGTTTCTTTATTTTAGCATAAAAACCTTTTCCTAATTATATTTTCTATTTCTTGGAGTAAAATCATTGACGCTCAAGCAACTTTAAGTTGAATCTTAGCTTGGTATGCTTTTTAAATTTTAAGTTTGAAGATACATGGAATTAACCCTTTTTGGTCTGGTTTATTTCGAACATTTATCAACACATAACCTTTACATAGCAGATATTTTATACCAGATACTTCTTTTTAGCAGGAACCTCTCTGTAGCAGACACCTCTCTATAGCGGATACCTCTAAATAGGATTTTCACGAAGCGAATTGAATGGCAAATTCGCCAGAACACAGTTTCAGAAGAACCTCTATGTGATGGTCACCTTTCTATATCGAACACTTTTATGGTCTTGATGGTACCTGGTATAGAGAGGTTACACTAGGTTTGCCAAAATCTGTTCACAATTACTGCTTTCAAAAGTGTGATCAAAGCTACACAAAAATGTTCTTTTTTGACGTGTTAGCCTCTATCACTTATTTTTTTCTGACTAAATCAGAAATATTTGAGAAAGTTTTTACTGTTACTAATTTTATGATTTGGTATTTTTTTAGTCTGTGTTTGATGCCGAAAAAATCAGAAACTGCTCTTTTATGGTGCATGGCATATTGCATGGAGAAATCATCTCTTCAACTGAAGTGTTTGTGACTATTGTTGATATGAACGACAACAAGCCAGTCTTTTTAGATGTCAGTTACAACGGTACAATAAAAGAAGGCCAAAAAAGTTACTCTAAAATCATGACTATTAATAACGAAGCTTTGGTAGTTAGAGCTACAGATGTTGATGTGGGAGACAATGGACTTGTAAAATACTCTTTTGTTGAAGAAACAGTCAGAATTTATTTTCACATAAATAAAGATACTGGTGAAATCCTTTCCAATATGGTAAGTTTACAGTCGACATTTTTATATTTTCTTTTTTTGCTGCATTTTTTATTGACTGTTGTTCTGGATTTCCACTCTAGCGTTTGTTTTTCTAAAAAAAATTAATTGGATTAATTTAGTTTTAAATTTAAACATACCATTATTTTGCACAATTTTATATTATTATATTTGTGCATTTTTTTTGTCTATGCAAGAGAAGGCATTAAGCTTTCTCATTATTATTGTCTTTGATGCACTAACTTTTTCTAATGTCTTTCAGGTACTTGATTATGAAAGACATCCTCATTCATTTAATTTCCATGTAAAAGCATCAGACCAAGGTTTTCCTGCAAACTCAAAAATTGTACCAGTCACAGTGCATCTAACCAACATCAATGATAAAATGCCAGAGTTTCATAGGATTAACACAATTTCCATTTTAAGGCCTGTATATAATGGAACCATAGTTGCGACTGTGATAGCAAAGGATAGTGACATGTTGAGTAAATCACAATTGGTATACAGTTTGGAAAGTGATGCATTTGACATTCAACCACTAACAGGTAACACTGAAATTGTTTTTTCTTTAACACAATTCTTATAGAACTGTACACATCTAACAAGTAGCTCATTACTCTTTAGGAGTGGTATTTGTGAAGGAGCCATCTTATTTAAAAAATCGAGAAGTTATCACTGCGCAGGTTTCGGTTAGTGATGGCGTATTTAGCAATAGAGATGTCATGCGATTTCAATTAAGTACTTACCAGCACAATCCAAATTTTTATTTTGTTTATGGAACGACATTGGCAAGTATCCCAGAGAACACCAACGTTGAGACCACTGTTAAAGCAGTAAATCCTGTCGGATACAGTGCTGGCGAAGCTTTGCAATTTCAAATACTTAACCCAAATAGTTTATTTACTATTGGGAAGAAGTCTGGTGTTTTAAAAACAAAACCGGAAGCTATATTCGATCGCGAGAGTAAAGAATATTTTCTTATTTATGTGGAAGTATGTAAACCGCTGCATCCAAGCATTGTGGCAAGAACTACAGTCAATGTAACCATTACTGACAAAAATGACAACCCACCTGTGTTTTCAAGAAGCAAATATTACAAAGCCATAGATGTCGATACTTTGAAAGGCACAAAATTGATTTCTGTTGTTGCTACTGATGCAGACATGGATGAGAATGGGAGAATTAGGTATGTTTTTTTCATAGTGGGGTGTACACATTTGTAGTTCTTTATACGATCGCATGTTTTTGGTAATCTGCAAATTTCTTTTTTATTTATACGTTCAATCATTCACTTAATTCTTTCCATACTCTGAAATTTTATGTTAGATGCAAACTTTGGAGTTTCTTTCACATGCTTCTGTTTTTGGAGTCAGTATATATTCTTTGAATTTAGATACGAAATTGCTTCCGGTAATCAAGAATATTTTGAATGCAATTCAGAAACTGGTGCCATATTCCTTAAAAAGAAGTTTCTCAAAAGTCACAACCCCAAATATTACCTGACAATTAGAGCTTCTGACAATGGCAGTCTCGTTCTAACTTCAGTTTGTACTGTAGAACTTCAAATTATAAACGAGGACCAACCAATGTTTACCAACAACTATAATGCCCTTGTGTCAGAGGATGCACAACCAGCTGAGCATGTCATACAAATTGAGGCTAGAGGACACAATCAGCGTCAAGTGTATTATCAAATTGTGGGGGGAGATGAATACGAAGTTTTTAATTTGGGCTTCACCTCAGGTATAGGCTAATCACATGTTTAGCAAAGATTAATATCTCTTTTGTATCTCTTAACGTATATTTTTTTATCTGTAGGAAACCTTTCTGTTTCTGGTCAGCTTAATTATACGCGTGACGCATGTTACCGTTTGGCTGTGAAGGCTATTGACAGTTTGACAGGTTCTTGGTCTGAAGCTGAATGTGACGTTACTGTCGTTGACACAAACGACAACACTCCAATGTTTGTGCAAACAGCTTACTTTGCTACCATTTTAGAAGATTCTGTAATAGGTTAAGATCTTGTTTTTGTTCTTGCTGCTGCTTCTGTTTTTATTCTCTGTTTCTCTTTTACACATATGAAAAAGCAAGTTCTTCACAGTGATATTCATTTCTAGGTCACATGGTCCTGCAGGTTAAAGCAGTTGATGCAGATGTTGGTTCCAATGCAAAAGTCACTTACTCACTTTCTGCTCAAAGGGATAAATCTCTGGAGAAGTTTTCCATCGACGCAACTAGTGGTAAAATAACATTGACATCAATGCTTGACTCTGAGCGTGAAGCTTCACATTTGCTTTACATCACTGCAACAGATCAAGGTGTACCAGCAAAGTCTAGCTTCACCACTGTCAGTGTTTACGTAGCTGATGTAAATGACAACCACCCTGTTTTTTTGCAATCAAATTATAAATTTTTCGTTGATGTTTACTCCGGCAAAGAAAAACAATTCGTTGGAGTGGTGCGCGGCTTAGATGCTGACGTCAGTAGTGAATTAACTTACCAATTGACCGCACCATCACTAGTCGTAGGAATAGAATCAAAGTCTGGTGTTTTGTATCTCCGTAAAAAGCCGACTCCTGAATCAGTTATTGAATTGAAAGTTAGTGTCAGTGACTCAAAGTATGCAGCGTTTGCATCTGTAGAAATTAGGGTCAGTGCAATGAATGACAACAAACCAGTGTTTTGCAAAAAAGAATATGCTTTCGTCGATGAGACGGACAGCAGGAAGAAGCAAAAAATCTTTTCCCTAGGTGCTGCAGACAAAGATAAAGGGAAATTTGGAAAAATAACATATCAAATAGATTCTTTAAATGCAAAAAAGTATTTTTCAGTTGATGAAAATGGTTATGTGTTCACCAATGGTTTAACTTTTGACCGCGAGCAAAAAGGTCGATATGACTTACCTATACGTGCAACGGATGAAGGTGGAAGATTTTCCTTATGTGAATTGATTGTGAAAGTCAAAGATGAAAATGACAATGTACCTGTATTTGAATATCCCTTCTATGAGGCAAATGTTTTGACGTCACAAATTTCAGCTGATTCTTTACTACACGTCGTTGCGCATGATGCAGATGAAGGTAGCAATGCAGAGTTAAACTATATGCCGCATGGGTTAGGAGAGTAAGTGGACTTTTTTACTGAGTTGTATTTTAACATCGCAGATTGGTTACAATAATAATTGAGAATACTCAATGATTTGTTTACCCCACAATTCTCCATTTTCAAGGTCTACTTCAAATTTTAAAATCTTTAAGGTTAATGGTGGAAAATCTTCAAGCCGCAGGGCTTCTTGTTTTTATATAAAATGTTTTGTAGATCAAACAGAATTGTAGCATCTACTCAACAGACACATCAAAGCATCTTTTACTTGATATGTGTGTGTGGTGATATGGTTTTTTGACTCATGCCTGAGTGCACAAAATGCCCGCGGCCTCTATGATTAGGCATAACCTTTGTTCGGCCTGTAATCAATATTAAAGCCATATCGTCAGTAATACTGTTGACTGTGTTCGTAATTTTTACCAAGAACATTGGAACTACTTATAAATACTGCATTTTTTATATTCTTACTTAGAGAGAAAACTACTCCAATTGTTGTTGATGAAAAAACAGGGTTGGTTTCACTAGCCGGTTCTCCAAAAGGTGCCATGTACCAGTTTTCTGTACGAGCTTCTGACAATGGCTATCCTGTGCAACAGTCAAAACACACCAATGTAAAAATTGTCGTCAAAAGATGGAACTATAAATTGCTTGCTTTTACTAACGACTCTTATCACGTCAGCATAAACGAGCAAGATGAAACGAAGAAATCTATTATTGCTGTGCAAGTGAATATCAAGGACCTTAACAGGACTGTAAGATATAGCTTAGTAGATGGAAATTTACCATTTACCAAAGCTAATGAGTATTTTAAAATTAATGCTAATAGCGGTAAAATCAAACTGCGAAAACAACTTGACTACGAGAAGATAAAGATGCATAAACTGATGGTACGAGCGACGACTGATACCGAGAATCATCGTGCAACCTGTTTCGTGTACGTTCGTGTCAATAACGTACGAAATCAAAAACCTTGGTTTGAAAGCAGTCGATATGAAATTCAAATTGCGGAAAATACGCCCGTACGAAAAAGAATTCTGCAAGTTTTAGCTCGAGATAGCAATGCAGACACAAAAAGTGACATCAAATACACCATCACTTCTTCTGAAAGAAGTTTGTTTGCTTTGAACAAGGACAGCGGCTGGATTAAGATAAATCAACCCTTAGATCGAGAAGCAAAAGCGTTCTATGAATTGAAGGTGAAGGCTACAAACAGTAATGGTGAATCAGCTGATGCAACAGTTCGAGTCCACCTTGTCGATGTGAACGACAGCCCCCCGAAGTTCTCTTCGCCATCATACCTTTTTGAAGTCAAAGAAGATGCACTCATTGGTCAGCCTATTGGGAGTGTTAGCACAACTGATCCTGACGTTAATCCAACTATACATTACTTTATACTGTCAGACACTTCCAATGTATCCTTCTCCATCAACGTTAAGACTGGCCAAATCAATGTTTTGCGTAAATTGTTATTGTCGCATTACAAGTTTACTGTAGTCGCCTACGATGGAGTACACACGACCAATGCAGTTGTAAGTGTCAAAACTGTGGATGTCAATAACAACCCGCCGTTTTGTGAGAATTCCTACTACAAAATATATGTGAGGGAAAATCAAAATGTAAGCACTCCACTTTTGCGCATTAAAGCTAGCGATGCAGATCCTAGCGATTCTTTAAAGTATCTCATCCAAGGTGACGGTGTTGGAAAATTCCAAATCAATAAAACAACGGGTACGTGCTGCTTCTGCTGCTGCTCTTGTGTTTGTTGTTGTTGTTGTTGTGGTTGTTGTTGTTTTTGTTGTTGTTGTTGTTCATGTTTTAATTTTGATAATGTTATAAGTTTATGCTTAATAATTTATTTTTAGGCCTGCTAAACGCAGTCGAATCGTTAGACCGGGAAACGAATGACCGGCATGATTTTAAAGTAGCTGTAGCGGACAAAGCAGGTCATATTTGCACGTCTGATGTTTTTATAAGTGTACTAGATGAGAACGACAATGCGCCAGTATTCGAACAGCAGTCGTACAGTACAACCGTTAGAGAGAAGTCAACACAATCAATGGTACTGACCCAGGTATGTTTTATTTGATAACGCAGCTTGTTGCATTAGGCTGGCCCTCCATGAATTATCCATGGTCTCTTGGTCCTCTGAGATCGATAGAGATGTGCATATTTTACATGGCTAGCATGATGAATATCGAGGGATTTATCCTGTGTATTATTTCCAGGAGAGGACATGGTATTCAATGCTCATTTTGAGCTACCCAAACTCAATTAGGGTCCACGCTCTACCAGACAAATCCCTGCAACATCCAACTGCCCACACAGCGTGCCCTCTCGCCAATATCCCTGACATGGCTTGGGTTAACCTGGGGCTACGATTCTTAATTTTAAATAGAATTGGGTGATTTGACATGGATTGACCCACACAAGTTGACGCAGTAACAGCCTTTTTTTTACATCTTAAACTAAATTTACTTTTATTTTTGGTTGGTCAGGTTTTAGCTTTCGATCGAGACAGTTTGCACAATCGTCAACTGAAGTACACCATGCAGAACAACAAAGACGACATATTTTCAGTTGGTGCATATGGTATCGTCTCTCTCTCCAAGCCGGATCTGATAAACCAAAAAAATCAAGCAAAACACTCTCTAATAGTGAAAGCCACCGACCTAGGCCAGCCCAGTCTGTCAGCCGTAACTAACTTGGAAATTGTCGTCCTCACCAGTACAGACACTCCTCCGCAGTTTGAAGAATTAGGATATCTCTTTGTGATAAAGGAGAACTCGCCAGTTCTCACCAATGTGGGTACTATCGCAGTTAAGGTTGCTGATAGCTTGAAAGACCAAACTGTCATGATGAAACTGCTTAATGACCACGGTGGCATGTTCACGTTGAAGAATAACTTATTGCAGGTGAAAATTTGTCTTATTGCTTTATCACATCTACTCGTGAAAGCTATCTTTGTGTCTATTGCGAATCTTTCCGTTAATTTTTTGACACTCACCCGCATTCGTTTTTTTAAGCCAACACTTAAGAACATGCTAAAAATAAACTTGTACTGGACTTTTTGACAGAAATGGAAATGCAGGGAAGTTGCTCCTTTTTTTCTCTATGAACACAATTAAGTAGAACGGTAACCGATATTTACCAATCTTTTATTTTACTATAGATACAAAGTACCCTTTTTTGCATTAATTGTTAATATGTTTTAAAGAAAAATATAAAAAATTAGGAGCATCTGTAGCGAGTTTATATAGCTACAGAAAAGTAGTTATCCACGCTCTTTCTGATAAGAATATCAAAATTCTAACTAGGCTGGTCACTATTATTATTTCTCTATTGTTCTACACAAAAGACCCATTGTTTTTGACCTAAAACGCTAGCCTGATATTCTCATAAAGCATGATCCTATAAAAGAAAGCGGGTATGGGAATGTTAAGTCTTTACGATCATCCAGAATTTGTTTGCTTTCTTTTTTCAGCTTCAAAAGCCATTGGATTATGAGCAAAAGATAAAGTACTCGTTCAGGGTGAAAGCTTGGTTTAAGCAAATTCCCTCTCTTTCTTCGCTGGTAAATGTTGAAGTGGCTGTTACAGATGCAAACGATTTTACGCCTGTCTTTCTGGAAAAATCTTACTTTAAACCAATCGATGAAAACGTCAGGCCCGGTACATTTGTGCTACAGGCGTTTGCCACAGATGCCGACGGTTCAAAAGAAAATTCCCGCGTGATCTACAGCTTGATGAGTAAGCATGTCGTACCGTTCGCAATTGATGCTGAAACAGGGGTGCTCGTCGTAAATGGGTCGATCGATCATGAAATTCGTAATAGTTACGAGTTTTACGTTACGGCTGAGGATAATGGAACGCCAAAATTGTCGTCTAAGGTTGAAGTAACGATTAACATTACTGATCTGAATGACAATGCACCGGTTATCAGTGACTACAACACCAGTCTGATCATTCACGAGGGAAAACTACCTGGTTCTACTCTCCTTAAGTTAAGCGTAACTGATAGAGATTCTGCTGCGAATGCTGCCCCGTTTTATTGCATGCTGTTACATGGAGATAGTAGCATCTTCGAAGTTGGCACCGAGAACGGAATTAACTGTGTAATAAAGTCGAAGAAGTTGTTTAACATTAAAGAAAAGTCGGAATACGATCTTCTTATTCGAGTTACTGACTCTGGTAAAAGTTCTTTTAAAAACTTCTGTTAATTTATTTTATATTTTTTTTATTATTGTGTTTAACGTATTGTTTTATTTAGGTACTCCGAAACGTTACAGCGAATCTAAAGTAAAAGTGTTTGTCGTCGAAGAAAGCTACTACGCGCCTGTCATACAAGACCCGAAAATATTTTTCGTCATTGTGTCAAAACCGTACGGGGTAACAAAGATCGGAGATATTCGTGTTTTTGACAAAGACCGGAACGACATTCACCAATACAAAATAACGGCCGGAAACACTGAAAGTTATTTCTCCGTACAACAAATGACCGGCGTAATTGAGGGTAAACCAGAGCGAGGATCGTACTCTCTCTCAATTGAAGTGTCTGATGGGAAGTACTCAGACTCTAGCTTGTTTAAAATTGTCGTCCACGAGCTGGTGCAAGAAGTATATGTGAAAAGTCTGCAAGTATCGCTGACCAATATTGATGCACGCACCTTTATTCAAAATAAAATGATACAATTCGTGGAAGCTATGGCTGCCATTTCTGGACGCAATATCGAGAATGTTTTCATTTGGTCCATTCAAAATATAGAAGCCAAGTCAGCTCGCATTAAACGAAGCTCGACTGCAAAAACCTTACTTGCTGTCGCCGTGCAAAATCCATCAGATTTGGTAAGACTAGTGTCTTTTGTTGCTTTCAAATGTGTGATCTTTAATTGAATGTTTTTTTACTTCAATTCCCCTGAATTACGCTTATACTTCTTTACGGTTTTAGCCCAGGAGGTAAGCATTTCTATTCTTCTGTTGTAGAGTTACATGGATCCAAAAGAGCTGAAGGACTACATGATAAACAGCAAAGCTCGTTTTGATGACATTGCTATCAACATTTACGTATCTGAGGCTGAATGTTCTGCGAAGACCTGTCCGACCTCACAGACATGCGCCGTAACATTGACACCTAAGGAGGAGATCATCTCATTGTACACTCCAAGTGGTTACATGTCTTTCCAGCGGGACGAAAAGTGTTACTGTAGTGACTGGAGTGAAGGTGATGACTCTTCTTTTCTTTGTTCCAATGTTTTGCCAGAAAGCCAGCAGTCACCAATGTTTTAGGAACGTTAATCCTTCAATGACGGTTTCAATAACTTGCATTAATTCGTTTTTTAGCTATTGGCACAGAGTGCATCTCAAAGGATTTGTGTCTCCCAAACCCGTGCAAAGTATGGGAGAAGTGTATCCAAAGTGGCACATCTTTTAGATGTGAATGTCTTGATTTTGATAAATGCACCACCCGTACGTTTTTCTTACTATTTTTCTGTTGCATACCCATTTTTGTTATACTATATAACTTTTATCTCCACGTTTTAGCTGCCAGCAGTAGCGTGACGCTAAACGGGGCGTCCTATGTTAGCTATGGACTCCGCAGAGATTTCGACGAATTATTCAGTTCACTCTCAATGAGTTTTCGAACGGAAAGTAAAACAAACATCTTATTTTACGCTTATGGAAGAGACTTCTTCATTGTGGAGGTAATTTTTGGATCACTTTCCTTTTTTAAGAAAGAATTGATTCTTTCTAAACCGCGCTCAATATCGTTTCAGGATCCCTTCAGTAACTTTTCCTTAAAATTGTTTGGCAACGTTGTTTGGTTGCTTATTCTTTCTGTATAAAATTAGTCACTTTTTGCTTGGAACGGTTGCCAAATCATGCTAAGAATGCAGAAAATAACGATACACGAGTTGTGTCTGACGGTTGAGAACCTTTCACTGGCTAACAACTTAGGTTTGATATAATAGTTTGTTGTGATTAAAAATCAAGTAAAGCCTTCTATTTCTAGGGTTTTTTGTTCTAGCTTTCTCTTACGTTTGCGTTGAATTCTTTAGCTCTGTTTACGAACGAAAATTTTGTAATAATTTATAGGAAAATAATATATAATGCTTTACGCTGTGTCGCTTTTGAGAAGAAAATATATGTCTAATGAACTTGTATCAACGTGTTTAAAAACTCTTAGATTGAACTGGGTTACCTCCAAGCACGTTTCGATTTTGGAAGTGGAGTTGGCTCGATAGGTATCACAGAGAAGGAAGTGAGTGACGGAAACTGGCATGTCGTGAAAGTGGAACGGTCGGGAAATTACGTCGCGGTAACCTTAGATCAAAACATGTACATGGCTAGTGGTCGTGCTCCTGGAAACAGTGCGAAAATTAACATCAATGGTAATTCAGTTGTGTTCGGCGCAGGTGTTTCGAAAGATGGTGAGTTTGTCCACTGCTAAACGAATCTTGTCTTCTTCCAGTGTGATTGTTCCTTAAGGTTTTATTCATCTTATCTCTTATTTTTTCAGGAACCCCCTTCTCTGGATTTAAGGGTTGTATGAAAGAATTAAAATTGAATAAAAAATTGCTGGCGTTCAGTGGTAGTAATGACATTGCGGAAACGATTGAGACGCGAAATGTCAAATATGGATGTAAAGATTCCGGCAAGTGTTCACTTAGCAATTGTCCAACATTTAGTGACTGTATCAACACCTTCACATCTTATAAATGCGTCTGTTTACCCGGCCACTTTGGTACGTTTTAATTTCCTTGTTTTCCTTTAAAATAGACAAAAAATGTGTTGGTAAATCGTAAAATTAGAATTCACTGATTTTCTAGGTTCGACATGCAAATCGAAATTGACGTGTGCCGACCGACCGTGCAAAAACAATGGTATCTGCACATATGAAGAAGTTGACGGCCAAATTTCCTATAAGTGCACGTGTAAGCAAGGTTTCACAGGTGCACAATGTCATATCGACTTGCAGTCCTGCTCATCAAAGCCGTGTTTAAACAATGGCCGTTGCATCGTCGTAAATTCGAACACCTACAAATGTGACTGTAAATCAGGATTTTCTGGGGAAAACTGTGACATTAATAACAATCCATGCTCGCCGAATCCTTGTTATAACGGAGGAAAATGCATCAAAATGTATAACAATTACAAATGCGAATGTCCCCCTGGTAAAAAGGGCTTAAGATGTTCCGCCGGGGATTACTGCAGCCACGTCAAGTGTGAAAATAATGGAAAGTGTTACGAGCTAAGGGATGGTTCCCGATGTATTTGCAAGAAAGGGTTTGGTGGATCCAATTGCGAACAAGATAACAACGAATGTTTACGCCCTGATACCTGCAAAAACGGTGGCACTTGCATCAATACGTGGGGGTCACATTACTGTAACTGCACAACTGGTAGTTCTGACGCAGACTGTGCGAATGCTGTGCGCAAAAACAAAGAAGAACTTCCCTTGATTTTTATCATTGTAGGCGTAGCAGGAGTGCTAATTTTGATTATTGTTATTGCCATCATGATCTGTTGCTGCAAAAAACGCAAGCGATCATATGCTACACCGAGAGAAGGGGCGCCGGAAAGGAAGTATCCGCTTAATCGCTACCAAAGGGAAGATTATGAGCTGGCAGAACTTTTTCCGCCCAACCCTCCACCTAGAGGCTTTCCTGCACCTCCCGCATACTATGAAGAAAATGATAATGATCAAGCATCTGCTGCTATGTACGACCCTTCAGTGACATTCTCTGGTACTTCATCCCCAAACGATGGTATGATAAAGATGAAATTTAATCTGGCTAGGAGGAGCGTGGAGTATAACTCAGATGATGAGGAAGAGGAAGATATGCGATATCACTGGGACTACTCAGAGGTACTTGCACCTATAGGACTCGATGCCTTCTGGCCAGGCAACCCCAACCACCCCTACTTGATTGTTTTAAACAATGTGAAGTGGTTTCTCTCTTTTTTGTGATGCTTAACTGTAACGTGATGTAAACATGATGACACTTTGTCACGTGTATACCGCAAAAATGATACGACATGCAAGTTGTAACAAAAAACAAATCTCAAGTCACGTACTCATGAGGGATGAGCTATGGGGATAAAATTTGTTGATACTAGTACTAGAGATAGATAATGATTTAATAATTGTTATTAATTCGATTCCACTTTACTAGGTTCTATATCTTTTTTAGGTTCCTGAAGATGTGATAAACAGTAAAATGTCAAGAGAAGGAAGTCGTATCGGCCTGACAAAAAACGACCATTATTATCCAGAAGGCGAATATGAATATGTTGACATTCCTCAAATACCAGAACGACCTGCCAGCAGACGATCCTCTTTACCTGGCTTCTCTGAATGTGAAAACGACATGCCCGAGCTTCCTGCGTTGAGGTTATCAAGGCAATCCTTAAAATATGGAAACCAGTCTCCATCTACATTGCCTCGTCTACCTCCAGATCTTTCTTCAAGGGAATTCAATAATAGATATTCGTTATTGTCTGACGAGAACGAACCGAACACTTCCTACTTTCACGACATGCTCGAAGGGGAGACGGTGTCAGACATTACGAACGTCACTCGTCCATACAAAAAACCGTACGCTGGTAATAATTACGAAGACGATGCGAGTGATTTTGATGATCGATTGGACGGCTTGACGGAAACGTCATTCAACTCGGATGATGACTGTGCAACAGAAGCTGACCCACTGGATCCCGAAAATACAAGACAGCTCGAACGTGACATCAAAAAGCTAATCAAAGATTTACAAAAACGTACGGAAGAAGACGAGTAAAGTGAATATATTTTATATCTTATTCCGTATTGGAATTAAAACATTTAAATGATTGTTGTTCATGTTTAAAATGAAACTTACTTTTTTATTGTTGGATATTTTTTTATTTTTTTTTTGTGTGTAAATTTTGTTGACATTATGCTTTTCTGTTGACAAATGTATGTGTGCCAAATGATATGTTTGTTGCTATGCAGTAGCCGTTCTGCGTAAATTTTTTTGAAGTGTGTTTGAGGCCTAAAAGATTGGAAATGACGTCATGATATATAAACACACAATACAGTGGTGTATTCGAATTTCACTGATTTTTGTATAGTAACTTCATAACGTAGGTTGTTTTGTTTTGAAGCATGTGAGATTATTTTGCACTGTGCACATCAAATCTATTTTTAACCGTCCTAATTTTATCATCAACCCAGCGTTTTATGCAGCGCATGCGTAAACATTTTTTTAAAGAAATGTGCAGAAAAAATTTATAGTTTTATTATTTACATTGTTATTACTTCTATACATATATTTTTTGTTAAGATTATTTATTTTATTCGCTTTTTTCTTTCATTTTTCTACTAAGTGTGTACGTGTGCAGTATTGTAATTTATATGACATCATACATAGTAAATGTTTTTGACTAGTAACAACGTCAATGTATTTTGTAAATTGTTTTTGTATACAAGTTTTTGAGAAAGGATTGTTCGAAGTTCTCAAGTCAAGTCAGGCCAGTCAGTCTCTCGACACGTACAGCATACATTGTGATGCAATGTCACGTTGGCTATTAAAGTTTAAGTTTCATGCTGTTCTTCTGACGTAATCTTGTTTAATGTCTTTTCTAACCATCTTTTCAGGGGTTTTCGGAGGGGGGGGGGGGGGGGGGACTGGCATGCCATTTTGCACTATTTTTGTTATGGGGTATGTTTTTAATGTATTGCGTAATATTTTTTTAAATAAATATTTACTTAAGTAGATTCGAAGATGATTTTATCCAATTTCTGTATTGATTTGATTTTTTAAATGCTGTTCCTAATAATTTTAACTATTAATAATATATTTTCTTTTTTTCTGTTTATACCCTGCCCGAAAAAAATATTTGGAGAAAGTAATACTAACCAACTATTTGATCTGCTGCTGCTTTGATTCACGTTTTTTTTATAAAAACAGTGTTTTTTCGTTTCAACATAAATAATTTTAACTTTTGGGAAAAATCATACTGATATATTCTTAGTACAGTTACGATTGAAAGAACTGAGAATGCAAACTGGTGTAAAAATCACCCAAAGGTGTTGTACTTTAAGCAGACAGACAGACAGACAGACAGACAGGCAGACAGACAGACAGACAGACAGACAGACAGACAGACAGACAGCGTTAATGCGTTCAAAAAGATAGGTAAAGCCATTGCATAGCAGTAGCAGTTATAACATTGAGCCAAAATAGATTGAAAACGTGGTGACGTCAGTCGTTTTTTATCGCGTGGTTAACTAGGGACAACCTGGGACCAAATTGGGTAATTTTTCCAAACCTGGGTGCCTTAATCCTTTTCGGAATAAACGGGTTGATGACGTTATTAAAAAGCCTTTAAACCCCAATATAGTTCTGTAGTAACAATTAGTCAAAAGCACAACATCCTCTACACATTTTCTGTACACAATAGATACATCGAGTAAACAAATATTTAAGGAAAAAACGCTGCTGGCGTCTTCAAAATTCAAAGACAGACCTGCTAAGTGAATTTTTTTACGGGTTTTTGATTAGTTCAACAAAAAGAAGAATCAAACGTTCATAGTTATTGAAGCAAAATTTCAAGATGAGCATATTCTTAACTTTTTTTTTCTGATTGCATCTTCTTATAAAAGCATGTGCTCTACTGTTCCCAACCTCCAATAAACTCTGAGTTTGGAGGAAAGGAAAAGAAGTGTACCTTTCTTTCCTCCAAGCACTGATTATACCTTTAAATTAGTGATTTACAATCAGCAGTTAAGTACAAAGTGCTCTTGTTTTGCACTACAGCACACAATGTCTTCAACGTGAAAACGGATTTTCAGGATTTTTATCGTTTTAGTACTATAATCAATGGTATCATGTATATATGCTTATAAAATACAAAACGGCAATTAAAGAGATTGTTAGTTAAAAAAGACATGCTTTGTGTTTCTTTATAAACTTGATGTTGTAACAGCTTACGATTCTGGAGGAGGAAGGCGGGGCAAACATCGTTTCGTTATCCGTAGTGACAGAAGAGTGACTTTGCTGCGCATAAAAAATGATATTTTATCCTTCCTAGTAGTACAATCTGATAGCAGAAAACAGCGAACAAATCCGAAATGCGCGAATTTTTTAACTATAAGCGAAATTTCTTCCAAGTTTGACTCCTGTATGCACACGTGATTAAACAGACTTTTTTTCTGAAAACAATATCAATAAGCAAAAGAATTCCTCTCAGCTTTTGTTGTGATTCTCAACGCATTCAAATTTTGTCCATATAGTTTTTCTGACTAGGTCGACAGCTGGGCAATTTAGTACACAACCCTCTTCATTATTACTATTGGTTTAGTTGCATGTGAAAAAAGGTACACCTCACTAATACTCACTAATATTTTTGCTTTATTGTGTTTTTTTTGAGTAATTTATTTTTGTGGGAGAAAGTTTAATCTTTCAGGGTTTGACCTAGAGTGCGCTTCACACCTCCAAGAATTCCTTTTTCATCTCGGTTCCGTTCGCACTGACCATAATGGCTACTTTGTTTCCCAGAATGTTTGATTGTTGCTGACCTTGATTTGCTGGTTCGAGGTGGTTTATAAGATATAACTAGCTTATAGTGTAAGTGAATATCGTTCTATATACCAATTAGTGCTGTTAATGGTTTTAAATACAGTATTTTGTTGTTGTTTTGTTTATGGCTAGCTGGATGAAAGAAAAGATGTAGATAGGGCTAGCTAGATGATGCTCAAATTCTTGTTTTCTGCTGCACTGCTGGGGTAAATTTGCCCAAGAAAGCATACACACATCTATATTATTGCACCCTTTTTTACTAAGCAATTGGCAAATTCCTGCATTGTGCGAAATGATTCGTATGTAAGTTTGCATATAAGTCTTAAATATGGCTAGCTATATATGTACACTTATTGTCTCTTAAAATTTTAAAAATTTTTAAATTAAAAGGATACAAAATAACTTATAATAAAAATAAATCACTGTAACAACAAATTATCTTAAATTAAACACAATCCTTCTGTTAAGTCCGTTCAGATGAAGAGTCTTAAGTTTAGACATCCAAAACTGCTTTTTTCCCAATGTTGAAGCTCCATCAGTTTTAGTAATCAACCTATATAATTTCACCAATTCATTGCTTTAATACCTGAATTACCTCCACTTAAAAAATGTGTGTGCAGAGATACGCTTGGAGATGCTCCACCACAGACATCTTTCAGACATACAAGCCATATAGTTATTCCATCTGAAGCGACACCACTCTGTGGTTTGTCCTGTGTACTGACTTTTACAAATTCTACAAGTGATAACATAAACAACACATTTAGAATTACAATCAAATGAGTGGTTGATATAAAATATATCACCTGTTCTATTATCAGCAAAAGAAATCAGTAAAAAACATGTTGTTACAAATTTTATAACAGGAGATTCTCCACAGCTTTTATAGCCCTTCTCTCTCTCCAAATGGTACATTTAACTCTAAACAAGACAAGTATAAATATTTCTCACACTGCAGAATGATACAATAGGTTTAGGAGAAAACACTTTTTAACCACAGGATCAGTATAAAAAAAGCCTTTTGAATTAGAAAACAATTTGGTAAGTCCAAATCCACCAGTTGCACAAATACTAACAACATTTATTAGCAACTTTAATGTGGTGACAACATCAGGACTGGACTATATTCACTCCATATTCACTCTCAAAATCGATAGCAGTTTCAAGTATATAGAGCATAATTAGAACAATTTGACTTACCACTAAACAAATCAACTCTCCTACTAAATTCTTTTAAGGGAAAGGATAGACCTCTATTGGACCACCATAGATATTTTAAAAAGTTCTGATGCTTAACACAGGAACTTTCACTTTTTAAAACATGGCTTCATTATGTCCAATGATTGCTATTTTCTCCTGTCGAAATCCTGTCAAAACACTGGTTAACTAATTAATTTGTCAGGCCAGGACCCTAAAAAAAACTTTCATTTTAATGATATACCATGATAAGTTGCACCACAATGGAACACAACACAAAGTTTGTTTGGGAAACGAAGCCATGATGTGGAAGATATGACCCTCCTTGTTTAAATCGTCTACTTCCACAGCATATCTTTCGCCAGTCAGATTTTTCATGAAGTCTGCTTAATATGTGTACATAATTTTCTCTCTCTCCGGCTTTCTTTTTAAATGCACGTTTCTTT
The DNA here is from genome assembly GCF_029227915.1 of Hydractinia symbiolongicarpus. Classification (NCBI taxonomy): domain Eukaryota; kingdom Metazoa; phylum Cnidaria; class Hydrozoa; order Anthoathecata; family Hydractiniidae; genus Hydractinia; species Hydractinia symbiolongicarpus. Next base: position 3,032,534 of record NC_079882.1, on the reverse strand, counting down.
AAACAGGTTGCTGATGATTTTTTTCCATTTTAACGTTTTAATCAGAAAATGGTTGCCCATCAACTGGTTCTATTTTGGATTCTATTTTATTAATAAACTTTCTGACTCTGTAAAGGCCTTGCTTAACCTTAACTGAGAGAATGGCTATATTGTTATTGTTATGATGGTATAGATAACGCTAAAGCTTACCTCCCACGTTAAAAACAGTTCATCTTATCCTGTTTATACAATGTTGAGAATTAGTAGTTTAACATTAATTAAATAAAATTTAAAATGATAAAGCAACTATAAAGCAACATTTAGTTGTGTTTTTATTGAAAGCTGCCATTTTGTGTTATTTTTGTGGATTAAACCCAGTTTGATATCATCTCATGGATGGCAGAAAAGGCACCTTAAACATGTTGACACTAAACCCATTAAAAAAATTCTGAAGCAAAATAACAAGAGTAAATTATAACAACTAATTTTAATTTTTAATTATAAAATCCCCTCGTGCTTTACCTTTTTGCAATAAGAATAATAGAAAGCATTCCTTTTTATCCAAACAGGTAAGAACAACAAGCTGAAACAAGTTTTGATTATAACAGATATTCTTTTGAATATTATTTTTTTCTTATTTTTTGTTTGAGCACAGACCCTGTGCAAATTCTAGTATAGCAGGCCATTTCTTGAATAAAACTATGCCAGAGCTATACAAAAAGCACCCGCTAAAAAAATTAAAAGTGCTATGGTGTGCAAAAAATCGCACTTGTAAACAAAATTTACAAGTGCGATGTGAATATTTGCAAGTGTGATTCACACTATTTGAAGTGTGATTCACACTATTTGCAAGTGTGATTCACACTTGCAAATATTCGTTATAAACGTTATTCGTTTAAACGTTATATGTTATTTAAGCTGTATAGTTGAAACAACGGTGAACGCGATAATGTGTTGGCAGATTCGCTATATGTTTTTAGCATTATTTCTAGACATTTTTGATTTCTCTTTCCCCTTTTAAAAAGATTTTTTAAACTTTATTCAACATGTTTTTCCTTTGGTATTACATCAAGAGAACATTCGTCCGAAAGCTGTATTAAGGTACAGGACACCTAACCTCTCCCATGTTCTGGTTATAATTAACTTGCATGGGTGGGTACTCTTCTCGCAATATTCTCTGTGACGATGAAGGTCGGATTGACTCGTGGCTTTCACAGGCTCTAATGCTGTTAGACAATACCTCCTATTAATAAGCCAAATGATATATTTTCATCTTCTTTTAACCTTCCATCATACAAGTCTACACACTGAACAATTTTTACTGTGCACTGATGAAACTACAAGTTTTTCAACAAACAGACTTTCCTCATTTTTCTTTTATACATAGTTTTTAAAGACATTTTTTGTTCCTTCTACAACTAATTGATGCTATAAATTAATAGGAGTTACACAAAGACTGATAACTTTTGCATCATCCTTTTTCTTGATCTTTTTTTATAGCCATAGAGACTGGTAGGATGGGTTTCTCCACACATGTTGTACATTTTTACAAATCCATCTTGTTTTAGCTGAATGATTTTTAGTTGTTTCTTCATAGCAACAGGATCATAGATGATGTTTCTGAAGAAACAGCCTTCTTGTATCTAATATTAAAATAATCTGTACAATCTTTTAAATCGTGATTTGTACCACAGTTAGGTCATCATCATCATCATCATCATCATCATCATCATCATCATCATCATCATCATCATCATCATCATCATCATCATCATCATCATCATCATCATCATCATCATCATCATCATCATCATCATCATCATCATCATCATCATCATCATCATCATCATCATCATCATCATCATCATCATCATCATCATCATCATCATCATCATCATCATCATCATCATCATCATCATCATCATCATCATCATCATCATCATCATCATCATCATCATCATCATCATCATCATCATCATCATCATCATCATCATCATCATCATCATCATCATCATCATCATCATCATCATCATCATCATCATCATCATCATCATCATCATCATCATCATCATCATCATCATCATCATCATCATCATCATCATCATCATCATCATCATCATCATCATCATCATCATCATCGACTTAACGTCCATGCTAGCATGGGTTGGACGTGGTATATTAATAACCATCTTCCAATCTGATCTAGACTGTGTTAGATCTAAACTCAACTTCCTTTGTATCAAGTTTGTCCT